>NW_022196899.1:41709570-41718480 GCF_008632895.1 Mastomys coucha | reverse complement strand
GGACATCTGGGTTGTTTCCAGTTTCTGGCTATTATAAGTAAGGCTGCTATGAACATAGTGGAGCATGTATGCTTATTACATGTTGGTGCATCTTCTGGGTGTAACCAGGAGTATCATAGCTGGATCCTCTGGTAGTACTATGTCCAATTTCTGGAGGAACTACCAAATTGATTTCCAAAGGGGTTGTACCAGCTTTCAATTCCACCAGCAATGAAGGAGAGTTCCTCTTTCTCCACAACCTCTCCAGCATCTGCTGTCACCTGAGTTTTATTCTAGCCATTCTGATTGTTGTGAGGTAGAATCTTAGGGTTGTTTTGATTTGTATTTCCCTGATGACAAAGGTTGTTTAATATTTCTTTAGGTGCTTCTCAGCCACTCTATATTCCTCAGGTGAGAATTCTTTGTTTACCTCTGTACCCCATTTTTTAATAGGGTTATTTGGTTTCTTGAATTCTTTGTACATTAATATATTGAATATTTTTATATACTTTGTATATATTGGATATTAGCCCTCTATCGGATGTAGGATTGGTAAAGATCTTTTCCCAATTTGTTGGTTGCCATTTTGTCCTATTGACAGTGTCTTTTGCCTTACAGAAGCTTTGTAATTTTATGAGGTCCCACTTGTCTGTTCTTGATTTTAGAGCATAAGCTATTGGTGTTTTGTTCAGGAAATTTTCCTCTGTGCCTATGTGCTTGATGCTCTTCCCCACTTTCTTTTCTATTAGTTTGAGTGTATCTGGTTTTATGTGGAGGACCTTGATCCACTTGGACTTGAGCTTTGTACAAGGAGATAGGAATGGATAAATTTGCATTCTTCTACATGCTAACCACCAGTTCAGCCAGCACCATTTGTTGAAAATGCTGTCTTTTTTCCACTGGATGGGTTTAGCTCCTTTGTCAAAGATCAAGTGGCTATAGGTTTGTGGGCTCATTTCTGGGTCTTCAATTCTATTCCATTGATCTACCTGCTTGTCACTGTACCAATACCATGCAGGGGTTTTGTTTGTTTGTTTGTTTGTTTGTTGTTTGTTTGTTTGTTTTGTTTTTTATCACAATTGTTTTGTAGTACAGCTTCAAGTCCAGGATGGTGATTCCACCAGAGGTTCTTTTATTGTTGAGAATAATTTTGGCTATCCTGGGTTTTTTGTTATTCCAGATGAATTTGCAAATTGCTCTTTCTAAGTCTCTGAAGAACTGAGTTGGAATTTTGATGGGGATTACATTGAATGTGTAGATTGCTTTCTGCTAGATGGCCATTTTACTATCTTAATTCTGCCAATCCTTGAGCATGGGAGATCTTTCCACCGTCTGAGACTTTCTTCAATGTCTGTCTTCAGAGACTTGAAGGTTTTGTCAAACAGATCTTTTACTTGCGTAGCTTGAGTCAGTCACACCAAAGTATTTTATATTATTTTTGACTATTGTGAGGGGTGTTGTTTCGCTAATTTATTTCTCAGTCGGTTTATCTTTTGTTTAGAAGGCCACTGATTTGCTTGAATGAAATTTTTTTCCCTTTTTTTTATTAGATATTTTCTTTATTTACATATAAATTTCTCCCTTCCCAGTTTCTTCCCCACTTTCTCTTCTATTAGTTTCAATGTATTTGCTTTGATGTGGAGGTCCCTGATCCACTTGGACTTGAGCTTTGTACAAGGAGAAAGGAATGGATCGATTTCTATTTTTCTACATGTTAACTGCCAATTGAGCCAGCACCATCTGTTGAAAATGCTGTCTTTTTTCCACTGGATGGTTTTAGCTCCTTTGTCAAAGATCAAGTGACCATAGGTGCGTGGGTTCATTTCTGACTCTTCGATTTGGTTCCATTGATCTACCTGCCTGTCACTGTACCAATACCATGCAGGTTTTATCACAATTGCTCTTTAGTACAGCTTAAGGTCTGGGAGTGTGATTCCACCAGAGGTTCCTTTATTGTTGAGAATAGTTTTGGCTATCCTGGGTCTTTTGTTGTTCCAGATGAATCTGCAAATTGCTCTTTCTAAGTCTGTGAAGAATTGAGTTGGAATTTTGATGGGGATTGCATTGAATCTGTAGATTGCCTTCGGTAGGATGGCCATTTTTTCTATATTAATCCTGCCAATCCATGAGCATGGGAGACCTTTCCATCTTCTGAGATCTTCTTCAATTTCCTTCTTCAGAGTCTTGAAGTTCTTGTCTTGTCAAACAGATCTTTTACTTGCTTAGTTGGAGTTACACCAAGATATTTTATATTATTTGTAACTATTGTGAAGGGTGTTGTTTCCCTAATTTCTTTCTCTGTCTGTTTATCCTTTGTGTATAGGAAGGCCTCTGATTTGCTTGAGTTAATTTTATATCCAGCTACTTTGCTGAAGTTGTTTATCAGATTTGGGAGCTGTCTGGTGGAATTTTTGTTTATTTTTTTAATTGAAAAAATTTCAGACAATATATTTGGACCATGTTCTTTCCCTCTTAGTATGCATCCTTTTCATTTTTTAAATATTTAATTTATTTCAATTCATGGATAAAGGTGTGAGCCTGTTTGATGAACACATGTGTTGCTCTCAGCAGAAGACAAATGACTGTGGCGGGATCCACTGGTTCTGTAGTTAAGCAGTAGTGTAAACCAACTAGTGTGATGGAGTGAACCAGAGGAATCGTCTGAAAGAACAGCAAGTGATCTTTCAGTCATCTTTCCAGTCATCTTTCCAGTCATCTTTCTACTCTCTGCCTTCTTCTCCTCCTCTTTACCCTCCTTTCATTCTTTCTCCTCCCCTTCTCCCTCCTCCTCCTGCTTCTTCATTATCTTCTTTGTCTTCTTTCTTTGCTTCTTTCTTTTATCAATTTTAGTATTTAACATTTGTTTGTTTTCAGAAAAACACATTTTGTCATCCCACAAAATAAGCGTACAATATCTATTTTGCTATTTCACAATTTTTAACTAATAAATTATTTTATTTATTTTCATCTCAACTGCTGACCCCTCCCAGTTTCACCCCTCAGAGTTCTTCCTCCCATACCCTGATCCCCTTTGCCTCTGAGAGGGTGCCCTCCCCTGTGGTATCACTCTTCCCTGGGGTATCATGTCTCTACAGGATTAGGAACCTCTCCCACTGAAGCCAGACAAACCAGTCCTCTGCTACATATGTGCCTGGGGCCCCAGGCCAGCTCATATATACTCTTTTTTGTTGCTCCTAATTTCTAGGAGCTCCCTTGGAATGTTATTCAACTATTAAAAATGAGAACCACATAAATTTTGCAGGCAAATGGATAATGGATGGAACTAGAAAATATCATACTGAGATAACCCAGACTAAAAAGGGCATGCATTGTATGTACTCACTGATACGTGGATATTAGCCCAAAATTACAGATTACCCATAACACATCCCACAGATACAAAGAAGTTAAACAAAAAGGAATGACCAAGTAGGGATGTGTCAATCCCACTTAGAAGTTGGAACAAAAAAAAATCATAGGATGCAGAGGGAGAGGGGGACTTTGGTAGAAAAGGGGAGTGGGGAGAAAAGGGGGTTAGGATAAGGTGTAAGGGGAGACAGAAGAGAAGCCAAGAGGGCAAGGAGAAAGAATGGAAATATGCTGCTGCCAGGGGTGGGAGATGAGGGGTGGTGTAACCTCTAGAATGTCACAGAGCTATGAGAGGTGAGAGGAATCAATGTGGGTAACCTTAGCCAGTGAGGAGATGGAACCTGAAGAAACCACCTATATTAAATAGACAGGGTCCACAGTGAAGGGATGAGGACACCAACCCAGCCCAAATTTTTTGACCCAAAATCTTTCCTGTCTAAAAGCAATGTAGGGATGAAAATGGAGCAGAAACTAATGGAATGGCCATCCAGTGACTGACCCAACTTAGGATCAATCCCAGGGTTGTGCACCAAACCCTGACACTACTACTAATGTTATGTTGTGCTAGCAGACAGGAGCTTAGTAAGGCTGTCCTCTGAGAGGCTCTACCAGCAGCTGAGTGAGAAACATACAGATACTTATAGTCAACCATTGGACTGAGGTCAGGCACCCCTGTGAAAGAGACAGGAGAAGGATTGAAGGAACTGAGGGGTATGATAACCCCATAGGAAGACCAACAGTGGCATCTTCTTCCTTAACAGGCAAACAAATCCAAAGACTTTCTCTTCTACATGTGTGTCTTTCTTACTCAATTCTCAGTTCATTCGTGTTTCATTATACTTTTTCAGGTACTTCTGCTGGTTAGTATTTGTCAAAACACAGTCACCAAAGAACCTTAATTCAGGAACTGTCTCCCTCAGAAGATCCTGGTGACATGTTTGTGTGGCATTTTCTTCATTCATGAGCAATGTGCAAAATTATACAAGAGCAAGCTGAGCATGTCACCAAAAACAAGCAAGTGAGTAGTGTTTTCTCCACTGTTCCTGTTTCTAGTTCTTGACTTGACTTCCCTTATTGACGGACTATAAACTATAATAATTACCTCTTTCCCCCAGATTGTTTTTGCTAATACTGCTTATCACAGCCACAAAAACTAAGCCAGAACTAAAGTTGGTATCAGAGAGTAAGATCTTGCTATGATAGACCCGGCCATGTTTTTCATTGTTTTGTATGTTGTTTGTAGTTTTGTTTTGTTTTTTATTTGTTTGGGGGATTGGCATCATGACAATAGAAACTTTTGGATTACTTAATTTCTATGAATGCCCTGTTTCCTTAATTTAATAAAAACAGGCATAGGGAATTGTTGCAAAGAAGCCATATTCTCTGTCATAGAAATTACCTGAACACAGGGAATTTAGGATACTGAATTACAATCTCAGTGATGATGTTTACATCACAATTTGACTGTGGGAAAGATGAACAAGCTCTGGTGGGCACTAAGCTCTCCGTATAATCTGCTCTCAATAAATTTGCTTTGGATGCAATTTTATATCTTTTCATGAAGAACATGATATCTGGCCATCATTCTGAATTGGGAATGGAGACATGCATAGTTAGTCATACCAAGTTATCTCCCTAAGGGAGATGTTGAATCTAGATTTTGTGGGGTGAGCCACATTCCTATTAATGCTTTTCAAATATGGGATTTTCAGGATGCATAGCTTTCAGATCACATAGCACTATTTTGTAGTATCAAACAAATAATTTATCCTAGGATAGCTCTATGAAGAATATGATACGTAAAGAGAAACCCTGTACTTGGTGAATTCAATCTGTGTTGATGGGGTCAAACCTTGATTACTCTAATTATTAGCTGGGCACTCTTGAGCAATTTGCTCAGCTGCTCTAAGGTCTTGTTTCCTCATCTAGAAAATTGGGATAATCATAGAGTTGGCTGGTGGGGTTGTTGTAATGATACATTAAGTGGATTTCTCTGTAGTGTCCCTTGTGCAGGATGTTATTAAAATTGCCATTGTTAGTGGTAACATTATACTCAACTCCAGTGTGATAATAGAAAGGAATTCTACAATCATATCACACACATACTAGGTAAGGAGGAAAGTTTGGATACCTTAAGGACATTGGGAATTTTCTCTATAGAAGGACAATAACAGAGACAAACCAGGGTAGAACAAAAAATGAACATTTATTTTTAACTTAGGGGAAGTATGGTTAAAAGGAACTGTAAATTGGAATCTTCTAGAAGGAGTCCCCAGGGGAATGCAATGACAAAGCCTCAACATGTAGGAAAAATGTGAGTGATACAGAGTGATTCATTTAAGTTGCTGCAAACAATCCTAAAATAATTTGTAGAAAATATTTTTATACTTGAAAGAGATTTTTAGTTAGGATGTCAAGTATAAAACTGAAAATGAACAAATTGTTTTTCAATGCTTCTTTGAGTAAATAAAATATTTTGTTGGAAAGGAAAATGCTTTACATGACCCCCACTTGTTCTTTTAATTGGATTGGACAAATAGACAAAGATTATTTAAGGCCATTGTGGGTGGCTAATTTGAGGAACTGATAAATGCTTTACATGAATAAATTATTTAAGTAAATGTTGCATTATAATTGGAAGATCCCAAATTCTGAAGGTTCCAATCAACCTCTTACCCTCTAGATGCCTGGGAATCTCCAAGGCTCTTCTGCTCAGTCCAGCTCAGAAACTCCTGCTCCTTTCCTTGTTCTACTTTGGATTCCTGGGTTGTGTAATGTTGAAACTCTGCTTCCCAAATGACCAATGTTCTTCTGCTTTTTCTAGAGTACTGTTTGAGAGCCATGTTTTGCATACTGTGTCTCTATAAGGTATTTAGAGCCTTGCACCCAACCCTTGACTTTCTCATGCATCTTTCTATCTATCTCCCCCTGTATTTGCTTTGGTATTGAAGTTTGAGGTACAGTTGGCCATACTTTTCTCACAGTCAGCCTTTTCTTGCTACTCATGTTGATGTTATAAATTTTCTTTCCATGATGGTTTTTTTGTTTTATTACACTAGGCACACCCTTAGTTTTTCACAATGTCCATCTTACTCATTATCAAAGCACATACTAAAGAAGCCTATAACCAATTTTTACAATGATTTTATTGTTTATTGTATGTCTTGGCTATTATGAGAAAATTATTTTTCTTACTCTGGGCACTAAGAAGTCCAAGGGTGAGGCTTTAACATATGTATTGATTGGTTGAGTCTATTCAGGACATTGCATGTTTGTATCCTCACATGAAAAAGAAGACAAGACAGTTCTATTTTGTTATATTATGAATGCATTTATGAGAATGGAACAGTCATGCCCTAATACTGTTTACCACATTAATTGGGAGATTAGGTGTATTGGGAGTGTTGAGGGACCAAATACATTCTCATCATAGTGACGCTGTAAATGATAAATAAATTCATCCTTGTTCTAAGATTTCTTGTTCTAGTAACACTATGGTGTGAACATTTCCTACAAAGGTCACATTCAGAAAACTTAACCCCAATGTAATGCTTCAGGGAAGTAGGACCTAATAAGAGGCAATAAGGTTGAATATCTTTAGCATAGAAACGAATTAGTATCTGAACAGTGTAGTCATGTGTGAAATGAGGTCCCTGTTCATCCCCTGGTTCTAGTGCTCTCTGACACGCTCCGTGACTGCTGCCTATGACATGATGATGCAGTACAAAGTTCTGTTTCAGCAGCTGCCTTGGCTACTTCCCATGCTGTAGCACGGAGAGGATTTCTCAATAGACTTTTTCTATTCTATGATATTCTGTTAGAGCAATACAACACAGAATAAGACATGAAGCATATTACTTTAATATAACTTTAAGACCCTTTAATATTTCTTCTTTTTTGTTTTTTGTTTTCTCTCTATAGCTCTGGCTGTCCTGGAACTCACTTTGTAGAAGAGGCTGGCCTCGAACTCAGAAATCTGCCTGCCTCTGCCTCCCAAGTGCTGGGATTAAAGGCATGTGCCACCACTGCCTGGCTGATATTTCCTCTTTTTTTTAATTTAAATTTCTCAGTGATAAAATATGTAAATACTGCAGTCAATAAGGAGTCCTTGTAATTTTATATTCTCAGGTCATTTTGTCTACTACCAAATATTGAATGCATGAATTACTGTGTTGTTAGCATCTCCGAAAGTACCACCTTTAGAGATGTGAATTAATTTTATCATCTTGAATTTTAAAATGTATCAAATCAACTTGTTTACTTATTGGCTAGTGGGAAGAAGCAGTTTTTGAAACTGTCGCACAGAAAGCAGAGTAGATCTGATGAATAATTAAACACATCTTTCCCGTAAATATATGAGAATCTCTTTCTTTTAAGTATATTTGTAGTAGCTATTATGCACTTTATATGTTAGCCTGTTTAAAAACTAAACATTCTGAGAAAAGGTGTTTTACTCATTCTTCAGGTGAATTAGAAACATGTAAGGGAAGTGCTCTAAAATTCTCAAGGCACAAAGTGTTTCCAATTGAACTATGAATACTTCCATTCTAATAGGATAGAAGTTTTCTGAAAACCTGACATATGTGTAGGTGTGTAAAAGTTTGTGTGCATGTGTGTGTACATGCAAGAGTAGATGTATTGCACAAGTGTGTGTCTATGTGGAGAACAAAAGGCAGCATCTTGTGTTTTCATCAATGTCCCTTCACCTCACCTTTTTAAGACAAAGTTTCTCACTGGTCAGAAAGTCCCAGGTATTCTCCTACTTTTGGTTTTCCCATGCATAGAATACTAACTTCTGTGTAGTCTTTTTTATGGATTCTGGCCGTCTGAATTTACATCTCCATGCAAGTACAGCAAACATTTTACTGACCTAGCTAGCTCCCCATCACTAGACATTTTCAAATGCCTGGTTCTCAATATCATTCTAGAGCATTTTAAGTCAGTATACCTTCTGGAGATACTGTGTGTTACATACTTTCAATCTCCCAAGACTCACTGCCATTTGTACAAGACAGATTTTATTTCCCTGAACTCTTATCAGCAGCATAGTCACAGAACCACAGCTGATACTGTTGAAGGACCAATGGTAAGGTGATGCTCAGATCTTATCATTGAATGTGACAAAAGTAAAAGTAAAGAAATGGCTTAATACAATTGCTTATTCAACATGCCAGACATTAAGCTTTCAAAAGTGATGAGGTGTTCATGTTATCAGTTTCTGTTGAATGCAGGCCAGTATGTACCACCACAGAGAGTAGGTCTGTGGTTTGCTATTTTTAGAACATGATGTGGGCATTTCTTTGGAAAGAAATAAAAGACTTGTTAAAGCTGAGGACATTTCTGGATATAAAATCAATGTATATAGCCCTTTGAGAGTATATGAAAGTTTGTCAACTTTAATATTTTCAAAGCTAGTTGCCTCAGGATAGAATTATGTTTAAAATATTGCTCTCAAGTTGGCAGGATCCAGTATTTAATCTAGTTCCACAAACATCTACAGAATGAGTTCTTTGTGAAATGTTTATGTGTGTGTGTGTGTGTGTGTGTGTGAGAGAGAGAGAG
>NW_022196899.1:41701754-41709560 GCF_008632895.1 Mastomys coucha | reverse complement strand
GAGAGAGAGAGAGAGAGAGAAAGAGAGAGAGAGAGAGCACATTGATTACATTTTATTAGTAGTAAGTGAAACCATTTTATACCCTGTTACAAGTGGCCTATTGAAACAGCCATTAAAGGTAGAAAGACCACCCTTTGCTACATATGCAGCGGGAACCATGCGTCCCTCCATGCGTAGACTTTGGTTGGTGGTTTAGTCCCTGAGAGCTCTGGGGGTACTGATTGGTTCATATTGTTGTTCCTCTTATGGGGCCGCAAGCTTTTTCAGCTCCTTTGGTCCTTTCTCTAGCTCCCACTAAATGGCATTTTGGAGGATTTCTAGTTTGGTTGATGAGGAATAAACACACTGTATAAAACTCATATGTTACACTTTGTTAAAGATAGATTTTCAAAACATATATATATGTTTATGAAGTCACATCATTTTATTTAGTCTCCTAAGAAATTGCTAAATATATTTATGAATTGGCTGTATTATTTCATTTTATACTCAGAATAAATTACTTTTTATTGTTGTTTCTGTTGTTCCATTTTTCATATCTTAATTTTCAATTTTCTTATGTCCTATGTTATTAATGTCTTTTAATGTGTTTAATTTCAATTTAGATACTTAGTTTATTTCCATGTCAAATTAGGGCTTTTTTCTGCTTCCAAAATTAACTTTGTATATTACTGCACATAAGAAATTTTGTGAGTTGTGTACAATTTGACAAAGGGCCTTCTATAAAATGTATGCTTTGGAAATACATTCTTGACCATCGCGACTTACCTTTTCCTTTTGTGGGTGGTGTCTTTCCCAGGAAAGAAGGAATGTGTAATTGAACCTTAATTCTTCAATGTTTTCATAAATTGTGCTTTAGCTGTAAAGGATAAGACACTATCACCCAACCTAGGGAGCCTAAATGTTCTCCTGTGGGTTTCTACGTGCTTTATAACTGTATTGTATACTTAGTTCTGTCACCCCTTAAATGTGTTAAGATTTAAACAAACAAACAAAAACAAAACAAAACAAAACAAAAGGTGGAAAGGAACACAATAGCATGGTACTTTGGAAAGCTGAATGCTGTGACTGTCAGTAGAGCACTGTGCCAGCCTAGTGGGGCTTTTCTAGTATGGCGGAGGACAGGAACCATGTCTCAATGCTAGTGTTTGTCAGATTCCACTGACTTGAGGCCCCAAATGTACATTTAAATAGTGCTTTGTGAAATGTGAATGCATTTATTTACTGACATATTATGGACTTACTGAAAACAAACAAACTGTATGGTTGAGTCATCAAAACCTTCCTTTAGAACGACTGCCCTGCAGCTGAACATGGAAGCATAAGCCTGTAACCCTAGTACTTTGGAATTGGAGGCAGGGAAATGAGGAGTTCAATGTCTTTCCTTGCTACACAGGGAGTTTTGTATTAACCAAGGATTTGGAGGAGACAATTTCAACAAATAACAGCACAACCGGCAAGTACAAGAGCAGGAACAAGCTGCTGGTAGTGCTTGGAACAGAGCCTGCCTTAAGTCCAGGAGATCAAGGCCAGCTTAGACCTTCTAGGGAGGAAGATCCCATTTTCTTTGAATTAAAATATCATTATATTTTATTTGGGGAATTTTTTATATTTTTATTTTTAAGTTAATTTATTTTTATACTCTCTATCTTATTCTCCCCATCCATCCTCCAATTGTTCACATTCCATACCTCCTTCCCACTCTCCTGTCTCCACCCCCCCACCCCACCTGACCTCTAAACTCCCTGGGGCCTCTAGTCTCTTGAGGGTTATGTGCATCATCTCTGAATGATCACAGACCCAGAAGTCCTCTGCTGTATGGGTGTTGGGGGGTCTTATATCAGTTGTTATATGCTATCTTCTTGGTGGTCTAATATTTGAGAGATCTCAGGGGTCCAGATTAATTGAGACTGCTGGTCCTCTTACAGGATTGCCCTTCTCCTCAGCTTCTTTCAGTCTTCCCTAATTCAACAACAAGGGTCATTTGCTTCTGTCCATTGGTTGGGTAAAAATATCTGCATCTGACTCTTTTAGCTGCTTGTTGGGTCTTCTGGAATGCAGTTATGCTAGGTCTCTTTTTGTGAGTGTTCTATATCCTCAGTAATAGTGTGAGGTCTTGAGACCTTCCATTTTAGCTGGTTCCCACTTTGGGCCCATCACTGGGCCTTCTTTTCCTTAGTCTCTTCTTCATTTCCATCCCTGTAATTCTTTCAAACAGGAACAATTATGAGTCAGAGTTGTGACTTTTACATTTCAAAAATAAATTTGTCCAAGACTATTAATTTTCAACTAATTGCATATAATCTAATTGTATTTAAAGTTATTATTTCATATATTTTTCTCATGAATACGATAACATTTTAATATATCCTTTTACCCTAAAACTGCATCTGTATGTGCAGTTCTTTGTTTTTATCCTAAAAGCCAGTATATTTAACAGTGTGAAATATTCAAAGACAGTAGAAAGCAAAACCAGTTTCTTGCAGATTTAGTGGGTGAAACTACAGAGAATGTGCACTGTTCATAAAGTCTTGATTATCTTGCCAGCGCAACTTCTGGTTTTGTCCCTGACACTACAGCTTATGTATTTTGATCTTTTTTTCTCCCCATTTACCAAATTTGAGCCTGCAAAGGAATATATTGATAGATAGTCCCGATAGTGTGTTAGTCCCTTTTGAGTGTGAGTGTGAGGAGTTTCCTTTCAGCACTCACAGGTTTGCCTATGATAGAGGGATGGTAATGGCTGGCTTGCTCTACATCCATTCTCCCCTCGCTTTACTGTGAACTGAAACCAAGTCTGCCCCAGCTAATACACCTACTCATTTTCTACTTTATGGTAGCTTTTATGCTGAGAAAATATCTGAAGAACTCTTATCTCCTGGGAAGAAAAAGTATGTGCTGATAAGTCAAAGCCGGAATTGTAAAAGTCTGTAATGTTTTCAAAGGGTGGGAATCAAGGGCACATCAAAAGGCAAAGTCCTTTTAACTTCCTCCACATATTGTTTGCAGTCCTCTTCTCTCTATTATAATCATGTCTATTTGCTAAAAAGGTTATGCAAAATAAATTAGGCTTTTAGAGCACTGACAGCTTGGCCATAGAGAAATTCTTTCCTCCTTTCTTTTTTCCTTTTTTCACTTTATATGTGAACACCTGCTATACTTTTAATGAGCTTTAAATTATACTTTACACCCATCTAACAAGAATGGATATTGCTCTTTAGTTATAATCAAAGAAAATATCAGAATGACTAGTTGCTATGAGCAACAGCTTGTCAAAAAAATGGATACTTCCTCCAGAAACAATATAGATAGATAGGTCCAGGATGATAGATAGAAAATATGATTTATATTATGTTGAGACTTATCAATCTTTTAAATGTTCTTGTCTTCTGTGATTTGGAAAGAATTTGTCATTGTTCGGTGGCTATGACTAGATTATTTTCTTCTCTTCTTATCTTTGTTCTTTTGGTCTCCTTGCTTCTTATAGGTCAGAGCAGAAAAATGAAGACTTCTCTGATAGTTTCACATTTTCTGACACATTAAAATGAATAGACTCTAAATAGAATTCAAAGAGACTCTTGAAACACTGAGATGTGATGTTAATTTTGATGAATTTTTCCTGATATCCTGAATTACATTTAAATACTTAACTTATTTCAGTGTTGTTTAGTTATTGTCAGATTTTATTTTAAAGTGTATTTAGTAGAAGAAGAGAAGGAGGAGGAGGGGGACAAGGAGGAAGGAAGAAGAGGAGGAGGAGGACAAGAAGAAGAAGAAGAAGAGGAGGAGGAGGAGGAGGAGGAGAAGGAGGAGGAGGAGGAGGAAGAAGAAGAAGAAAACATTGACAATGAACAACTGGGATGTGGCTATTGGCCTCCTGAATTTATGCAAGTGATTTTATACATTGTGTTCAATCAGAGCTAATTACTTGTCCCCAAATAGTATGAATGTGATGCCATGCACAGAGATGTAAACTGCTTCTGTGGCAATGAGGACTGCTGGTGAGAGTGAGCTGGTATGCAGTGTAGGAAGCAGAGCTGTAGGAGCTGCCCATGAAGATTGAGAATGACACAGGTGCATGTATATTGTGGGTTTTGAAGATCTGAGATTCACCACAAACATCTGCAAAGGGGATTATGTGCTCTGCTGAGGACATGATGTGGGGGGACAACTGCCATTAAACTAAGGGGAGAAGACAAAGAAAGGAGATGGGAATATTTTCAATGCTGTCTCTGAGTCACTGATAAGCTCTAGAACATGGAAAGCAGGGTACAGCTTATAAGGCAAAGCAGAATCATAATTTGCATGCCTTTAGCATTTCTATTCAGTTACAAATATAAAAAGAGCCTAGAGGTGGTGGCACACACTTTTAATCCTAGCACTCATGAGACAGAGTTAAGAAGATCTCTGAGAGTTCAAGGCCAGTCTGGTCTACAGAGCAAGTTCTAGGAGAATCCAGGGCTACAGAAAGAGAGACTCAGTCTCAAAAACAAACAAACAAAATATTAAAATATTCTTTAAATTTGGGGGACCTTATTCAAATTCTACAAACAGTACCTCCATCGTAAGGAACATCCTAACATGATTCTCTTCTCATTTAGAAACTCACTGCACTGTGCTCCTTATAAAGAAAGAAGATTTAAATAAGTATCTAAAAGTAGAAAAAGGCATGCAGCTTTCTTATCACCTGTAACAAAAACTTCAAAAAGACCATTTAGTTCCAAAGCTCCTCAATAGGTCAGCTAGCTATTTACATTAATTGTGCAAGTCATGAGAGAAAGAAAACCAGATGTGGAATTCTCCTGAGAGAAAGCAGCCATGAATGAATGCTCTGGGAAGGCTTTCCAGAACTGCTCTTTCCACCCAGCACAGCTTCAGGTGGATACTGTCTTTGCTGTTTAAATTTAGTCAACAGCAATTCTAGATCTTTTTAATTAACAATAGCAATGATAGTATATATACTTTTTGATTTACTTATTGACATTAGGTATAATAACATCATAAAGTATCAGAAATTATCCTTTATGCTGACTGATTTACTTTTCCTGAAATTAATAAACACATAGCAATGTAAAATACTGGAACTAATATTTCTTCTTTTTGTAGCTTTGCCAAGACTCATAGAAAAATTTGATGTATGTACCTACCCACATTTTGTAAGATACCCAAGTAAGAAAAGTTTTAATGTTTTTTGTTTGATTACATGATATTCTCAGAAACCTTCTATGTTCACTAAAAAGTATCCAAGTTTAACACAGTGTTAAAGATGAAGTTTAAGCACAACTCTGTGAAGTGTCTATTTATATTCCTTTACGATTTAAAATCCTACATAGTTACATAATTTGCCTTGTGTTCATCACACAATAATATATAATTATAATCTTAGATTTTATCTGGATATTGATGTTCATTGATATGTTACTCCTTGCCAATTGTAAAAAAGAAATTAAGTTGAAAATTACAGAAAAGGGCTACAGAGGTGGCTCAGTACTAAAGAGCACATCCTGTGCTTAAGGAGATGAAGCTTCAGTTCCTGGTTTTCAAATGAGTGTTCCACAAGTACCTATAACTCCAGTCCTTCTGGTTTCTGTAGGTCCCTACATGCTTGGTGCATATAAACTCATGAAAGCACACACACACACACACACACACACACACACACACACACACACACACAACTTCCTGGGCCTCCTGTAATCTACAGGGAGTTTGGCAGGGGGAGGAATGAGAGTCCCTTTTCCATGCCCACTGTTTACAGCAAACAGTGAACTTATAGAGAAGCCTCATGAATCCTGTATGTTTCAGGGAAAACTTGGTCTTTGTACACTTCTAGAGGAGCAGTTCTATAAGAGTAGAATAGATTTTTTGGAAATATGAATCCAGAGATACATTTGGCTTCTAGAATACAGCATGAAGAAGTCTCCAGTCTTCAGAGAAGAAATTATTGCAGGATTTATTTTTAGGCAACTTTGGGGCTATTAGGGGACTAGAGAGCAGTAGTACAGTCTTGATTCCTCTGAAATAGACTGAAAATGGTCAGGATCCAGAAATGGAACTGCTGCCTCTAGATGGGGAAGCAACAGTGCTTTCATATGCACCAGAGAGGACACTGTTGTTCATGGAGTCAAATCCTGACATTCCTCATAGTTAGGCAAAGTGGTGCCAGTATGGATTTCATACTTAAATGAAGATGGCACATTGAAACCAGAACCTGAAGCATTTCTTTGCAGAAACCCAGGTTTCACGAGTAAGATGCTGATATGTGCAATATTGGTGAGGGAAGTACTGTTTTTAAAGGACTGAAATAGACCTACAGAAGTTGGAAGTTAAATCACCATTCCCTTCTGGAATAGATACTCATGCTAGAAAACTTGGAAGATTGTTGGAAACTTGTTACCTTCCCTCTTCACTTCAGTCATTGGACTTCTGGCAGCCTCTGCTTGGGAGCTAACACCTGGGAGCTAAGACAGATGCTCTCTGTTAACTGTTTGTTTGTCTTTGAAGAAGCTGCCTGAGCATGCCCACCCCCTGAGTATGCCAGCCAGTTGCCTGAAGATCTTCTGAACCTGGGGACTTTGGCACCTGAACTTTCTTTGTAATGTAATCTAGAGGCTTGTCTTTGGTTTCTCCTGTTACTATAAAAACCCTGGTTTATTCTCAGTAAAGTGGAGCCTTGATTGGGAGGCAACTTGGCTTCATGTTTTCTCTTTGCATTTCAAACCCTTTATTTCAGGTCCTTTATTCCCTCCTGGCTGAGAAGAACCCAGTACCTGAAACTGTGTGCAGTTTCAGAAACTTAAAGGTATTTTTGCACTCATGCACCGTGATCAAATTCAAACTTAGATTCCATAATGGCTCAGAGTCAGCCAAGTACTACCCAGTGCAAAGAAATAAATCCTTGCAGAGTTGATATGAAATGAGGAAAACCTTTTTGAGAAGAGATGCCAGATGGACAATTCTCATGTTTAAACAAGCCTCCGTTTTCATATATTCAAAAGGAGAAGTATTTTCCTAGGTCTTGTTTTAAAATGTTACAACCAGACAACACCCAGAGGAAACTCCACTCCCAGGCACTCTGATACACTCAGGATCAGAAAGCAGACCTAGGACACAAGCTCTGCAGCCAGTCCCACAACACCCACAGGAAGCTCCACTTCCAGGTGCTCTGACACACCCAGGATCAGAGGTAAGTAGGAACCAATATCTGTCACAACACTGGGAGTAACTGGGACCAGCAGGACTAGGCACACAGGAACTCTGCCAGCCCAGTGACTTGGGTCCCTTCCGGTCTGTCTGGGCTGGGGTCCAGAGCAGACCTTGGGCACAAGCTCTGCAGCCAGTCCCACTATACCCAGAGGAAGCTCCACTCCCAGGCATGCTGTCACACCCAGGATCAGGGAGCAGACCTAGGGCATAAGCTCTGCAGCCAGTCTCACAACACACAGAGAAAGCCACACTTCCAGGTGATCTAACAAGCCCAGGATCCCAGGATCCCAGAATCACAGGATCACAGAGACTGCTTGACTCTGAGGAGTTCTGACACAACCAGGATCACAGGAAGGACAGGCTCCAGTCAGATTTAGCAAGGGCAGGTAGCACTGGAGTTAACCAGATCCCGGGGGGCAAGCAAAAGAAAATAAACAACACAAACCAAGGTCACTTGCCATCATTAGAACCCAATTCTCCCACCATAGCAAGTCCTGGACACACCATCATACTGGAAATGCAAGATTTAGACCTAAAATCACTTATTATGATGATGATACAGGACCTTAAGAAAGACATAAATAGCACCCTCAAAGAAAT
>NW_022196899.1:41699679-41700678 GCF_008632895.1 Mastomys coucha | reverse complement strand
TTGAAAATTAATATTACCAACATATCCTAATCAGTTGAAATCCAATAATATGAGGAATTGGAAATTTGATGATTGTCATCTAACGATCTCTCAAATTTGGTGATTAGAGAAATCAACATTGTAGAATCTATATACACTGTCAGCTTGTTTGTTTGTGACAGTGTCTTGCTGTGTACAACATAAGGGTCTTGAAATCTTGCTTCCCCTATCTCAGCCTCTCTATTAATAGCATTGTTTATTTCATGTTTTTACACTATAATATGGTTTTCAGAACAGCTTATATATTTCAAAAGTAATTATATACCCAAAAGAAACATAGACAATTAACTAGGGAGGTGCCTTGTAAGAGAACAACAAAGTGAGACTGAATGCTTTGCTTGACATTTGTAACTCTTGTATCAAGTTTGAAGAAGAGGTCTTTATAAGTTACTCTTCCTTTGAGATGAATGCTTTTCCAAATTATCACAGCTAATGAATCAAATCCTTACCCTCACTTAATGTCTGTGCCACCCTCCAAGCAGAACCATTGTTCATTGAAACAATTGGTGAATGACTTTATGGATAGACCATCTTAATACCTACGCCATTTCTTAAATAGATGTAAAATGTTCTCTGTGGGCTGAGAAGGAAGTCACTCAAATCAATAGCTTTGACCATAGCAGAAAGTCTGTATCCAAAAATGGAGCCTACAATTCATTTCTTGGTGCAGCAGAACTATCAACTCTCAGCTTAGCTACGATGGAGGTAAAATCTTTGGTGATGTGAGGGTCATTGAAATACAGCCTTAATACAATAAAAAAAAAACAGCTTATATATTTCAAAAGTATTTATATACCCAAAAGAAACAGACAATTAACTAGGGAGGTTGCTTGTAAGAGAACAACAAAGAGTGAGACTGAATGCTTTGCTTGACATCTGTAACTCTTATATCAATTTGAAGAAGAGGTCTTTATAAGTTACTCTTTCTCTGAGATGAATGCTTTTCCAAATTATCACAGC
>NW_022196899.1:41672119-41698965 GCF_008632895.1 Mastomys coucha | reverse complement strand
ATATGACAAAAAATACCCTATCAATATGTACTACATTTGTGAATATGTACATCCAAAAAATCAATAAATTTTAAAAAAATGTTACAACCATAGTAGTTATATTAATGACTTTCCATATTGCATAACAAAAATGTCTTAATGGAAGAAAGACTTATTTGGGTTCATAATCGGTACAGCAAATCAAGACAGAAAGGCGCTGCTGCTATGAGCATGAGGCAGTGGGTCACACTATGTGCAGTCAGGATATAGAAACTAATGGTGATGCTCAATCTCATAGAAAGATGCAGCCTACATTCAAAATAAGTTTATCCACCCAATTTAAACTTATTTGGAAGGACTCTCAAGGTACAGGCAGAGGTATATCTCCTAGGTGACTTCAAATCCCACCAAGATGACAAGATTAACCATCACAAGGATAAAGGTAAACTCTTCTGCTACAAATAACACAGATTTTAATCTTTAAATAGAACATTTATAATCTGTTAGTTAAGACATATCAGGTACATGAGGTATTTACAAGGGTTGTATATAAAAAGTGTACCCAAATTCTCTTTATTTGCTTTAGCGTAGGAGCTAGAGTAAGGGGAAAATGTTTGTATTTTATTTTTGTTTAGTAGTGAGAAAGTTTGTAAGAAGGCCATTGATCAATAAATCAATTTAAGAATTTTAATTTTAAAATAGCAAAACTAGCTAAGAGATAGAAAATTTGCAAAAGAAACAAATGTATATAAGGTGAATGTATACCTTATTTTACATATTTTATATAGAATGTGCTTTTCTCTCCATTTTATTTGCCTGCTAACTGAGCTATTCATTTACTTTAAGCATTTCTGCACTTCCATTTTCAACGAATTCTGAATAATTTTGATTAGTAGTTTTTCTACATACACATCTTTTTGTTCTCATTTTCAACCATTCATTTTATTTTGTTTTAATAAAGCCCCAGGGAGATGATTTAATGCATTCATGTGAGTCATTAATGCCAAGATTTGATCACTCAACATTGACGAAAGGATGCAGTACACTCATTTCTTTAATAAAAAATGCCATCCCATAGGCAATTTAGTAGTAATTATGCCTGAAAAAAATGAAAGCATGTCAGTATCTTTCTTAATATGGGCAAAAATATTACATATTTTTACCTATGTAAAAAGGTAGGTCTTTGAGAGAGTCATGTAATAGGAATTCTAGAAACTACATATTTTTTAAAATTTGGATAAATGAATAAGCTATTGCATGCTTCACGGCTCTATCCTGGAGCTCTGCCATTGGGCTCTTCTCCAGTTTGGCCATGTAAGGAAGGACCACACAGCTCTTATGAAATGGTCAACAATGCTTTCTGGATTGAGACAGGGTACACGGTTAGGAGAGCTGTCACAAGATTATTTCCTGTTTATGTGGCAAACTATTGGAAGCTTAGGAAACATCATCTCCCAAGTGAATCTTGGCTCACCCTTTGCCTAGGTCTTTCGTTCTCCCTTACTCTTGTACAGGTACAAATGAAACACGTACTTGGCTTAAGTTTATACTTAGTTCCAAAAATATAAAGCATCCAAGTGTTTATTCTTCAGCTCTGTGCCTAGGATGTCATTTTGAAAATTATTTTGCTTCCTTAAAGAGCTTATGCATTACAGTCACTGTATTAATTATAAGTTCATGTGCATGATTATAATAATTCTCTTACAACCTACATATTCTCCAGAATTACACACTCACACACATGCACACACATACATACATATATATATATATATACATATATATGTATATATATTTGACTATATTCCTTACTAATTTGTATTAATCCCTTCAATTTCATAATTGTGAACACACTGAATGTCTTTAATATTATATGCCACTCTTACACATCCATTGTCTCTATTGTAAATGAAAGTTTCCCTGTTATTTTAGAACCATCTTTAAGATTTTTTGTTCCTTAGACACAATGTACTCCTTCATCCATTTGACAAGCCACTTTTACATTTCCAATGTACCTTAGGCAATTTCTCCCCCCCCTTCTCTCTGTGTAGTTTGAATTTATAGATTCACTGAAATTCCTAAAATAAATAATTTATTGATAGGAACATTGCCTACATTTCTCCTGTGTATACATAAGCCTTACAAACTTCAACATCAGATATGTTAGCTTGCATAAGTATTCCATCAGCTTCCTCTCCTGAGAAATCCTCACTCTTCCTTAGGTGCTCACTTTTACTATAAACATGTTTCTCCCTAGTCACCTGGAATAGATCAGTATCTATGTAAGTTAATTGTGTTTATTTTATTTCCTTTTATAGAAATTCTGGTGACACTCTAACCCATTCCTGGTCTAGTGAGGAACATGCAAAAGTTGTTTGTGAGTAGGATAAGAATACTATGTTAGTCATCATATAACAAAGCTGGTTATCGAGAAGGTAACAATCAACAAATCCTGGTCTGCTACTGCACTGTGGATGCAATGTACCCACTGCCTCAGACACTCCACTGGGATTTCCTGGCATTATGTCTTACTCTTATTACTGATTATGCCTCAAACTATCAAACTATATACCAAACTAAATCTTTCTTTCTATTTCAACATATATAAATATACATATATGATACGTGAGAAGTACCTGTTTTAGTGTGCTTTCTGTGGTTGTAATAAATACTCTAAGGAAAAGCAACTTGAGAAAAGAGTTTATGATGACTTTACCTTACATGTCAAAATTCATTATTTCGGGAAACCAGGGAAGGAAATCAAGCAAATCCCATTGAGGAACTTTGATTTCTGCCTCCCTTTTGGACTTGCTCACTGGCTCATGCTCAGTTTATTTTAGTTGTTTAGCTCAGGACTACCTATGTGGAGAAGTGACTGCCCCCAGTGGGTAGAATGTTTTGATAATGCTCATCCATTAAGACAATCTCTCACAGAGTGGCCAAAGGCTAGTATGATGCAGACCATTCATTAATTGAGTTCCTCTCAATACTGAGTCCAGAAACTCTAGGTTGAATCTGGTTCAACAGTATTATTCTCTTGACAGTGAAGTATTAAGGATCTTCATTCTAAGACCACCCTCAGAAGCTGTGATTATACTTGGCAATTTAATTATCTACTTGAAGTTCTTAGTCATCGGTAGGCTCAAAACTCAATCAACAAACCAAAACCAAAACAAAAACAAACCATCAACAACAAAACTTGAAACCATTCTACTAAATCTTCTTCCTACTTTAGAGGACAGCCGTGGAGATTGCATTATATCTTAGATCTTTAAGTATGTATACAACTACATACTTATCCAAACATCAATTATACTACTTTATGTGACCATCTGATAAAAAGTTTAGTGATGTGGTCCATGAGATAGTGTGGCTGTTTAGCATGCAGTAAAGCATGGGTTTGAACCCCAGCACCAGATATAAACATATGTCCTAGCATATACCTATAATCCCAGTTCTCTAGAAGTTCAGACAGAATAATGAGATATTCAATGTTATTTTTAAGTGTGTAAGGAAAATTTATTTCAAGCTCTTGTTGTTAAATTATATTACCTGCATGTCTATTCTTCATGACTATCTTCCCTTTGATCCCAGAGAGATGTCATTTTAATTTTCTACCAGGCCAGTCATCCCTTCATTTAAGATATTACCCATGCAGTTATTGGTAATTTCATACCCACTGCCCTGTTCCATTTTACAAAAGATTATATTTAATATCCTCTCTATGTGGTACATTTCCTTTTCTGTTTGTTGCTCTATGGCACTCTTAATTTTATAAATGTGCAAGTGATTATTTTCTATGCTGTTTTGGTTGTTTAAATAAGAGCAGTTTCCATAGGGTTGTATATTTGAATTTATGGTCTTCAATCTGTAAAATTGTTTGGGAAAGGATTCGGAGGCCTGGTCGTCTTGGAGTATATGTGTCACTGAGATTAGACTTTGATGTTTCAAAAACTCACCCCATTGCTTCATTTATATGGTAGATATAGAAATGTATAACCTATCTTAATGCAGAGTCTTAGTGGACAGAGCTACACAACATCTCTGGCCCCTACGGCTCACATAACATTGTGGAAGAGGGGTCATAAAAATTTTATGATCTATAAAATCACTTGATAGCAAAGAACATGCCAGAGTAGACTGGCAAAATTTCACAAGGCCTCTGCCATACACAAAGAACCATAGAAAACTCAGAAAAGAAGATGTGCTCTGCTCAAGGACAAGCCTGACAGTTGGTTGTTCAGTGCCAAATGGCATTTCCTGAAAAAAAAAATACAAATAACTATATAGATTGAGCAAGTTATATTTAAGAATGTATATATGTATATGCATGCATATAAGCAATAACAATTAATGAATAAAGATCATGAATTTAAAGGACAGCAGGGAAGGGTATAGAGCAGCATTTGGAGGGAGGAGACAAATGAGAGAGAGGTAGAGAGACAAAAGAGAGAGTCAGAAAGACAGACAAAGACAGAGAAAGAGATAGGTAACCATTATATTATAATCTAACAAATTAAATAATTAAAAGATAAACTAGAATAATTTTTGTTTTATATAACACTTAGAAAATAAAGATAATTATCCTGTAGTGTTACACTGTTTTTTCTCAGTAGCTTTTTATATTAATGTGGTGTGCTTGTGCTTATTAGAAAAATAGTATTAAAAGAGTATTATTGTTAAGTATATTCTCTTACATGATCTTGTTCAGGACACATCAAAAATAGCTGTCAGTCATTAGATTTCTGTTGCTAACAACAGTCTCAGAGTTTCCTTGATTTTTATAGCCTTCAATGTTTCAGAAGCAATTCTGTGATGTTTTGTAGAATGCATTTTAATTTACATTCTTCTGCTGTTTTTTCTTCTTCTTTTGATTAATGTTGTAACTTCTTGGAGGAAGACTTCGGAGACAAATGTCATCATTGGTATCTCAACATGAAAACATATGTTACTATCATAATTTATCATTGTCCATAATAACTCCAGGTCAATGCCAAAACTCATTCCATTTGTAGTTCTTGGAAGAAAGTCACAGTCCACAGCCCCATACTTAACAACTGGGATCATGTCCATCTATTTGTATATAGAGGTCAATTATTTATAATTCTTTAAAACAGAAAATGTGTATTTTATAAGTAATCTAAGTAGGTATATATCTGTAATCTACTTATTATAAGTTAGTCTATTATCTATGTATCATCTATCTCTATATCTATCATCTATCTGTTTTCAATCTACCTACTTATATGTCTCTAACCTGTTTTCTATATATATGCATCAATACAGGTCAAGGAATTCTTGTATATTTATTGTATAAACTGTACAATAATAAATGCAACTTTATATCTTTGTACAATGTGCTATATTTTGGGTCATTGATGCATCACTGGTTCCTGCCTCTTTGTCATTGATACACATTATGAAACTTCTACACTTTTGTGATGAATTTGTTACTATACTGATATCCATGATTTTATTATCATTATTATTATTATTATTATTATTATTATTATTATTATTATTATTATTATTACTATTATAAGATCAGGGCTAAGGTCAGCCACTTCTTGAAGGAGCTGAGATTGTGGATACTGGAGAAGAGCAAAAGAAATGAACAACTGAGTGCCCACTGAAGTTTGTCTTACTATGCATTAAACCATGCCCTTTGGTATTCCTAATGCTTGGAATGTTGTTCTCTCTCAACATATAGTCTTTTGGTCTAATTTTATTTCTCCTCTGATTTACTCACTCATCTCTAAAGATTCAGTATAGGAGACTTCTAATACTTTCTCTTAGCTTCGTATTATTCCTCCTGTGCTTAATTACTGTTCTCTAGGTTAAAATAATAATCTATGCTGTTTGCATGGTAATCAATAGGGCATAATCTTTACTCTAGAATTAAGCACAATTTTGATCATATTTGGGTTTATTGACAAACTGATTGCAAATAAATGATATTAACAGTGGCAGAGACTAGTGAGGTAACTGATATCCTCACACTGCAGAGTTAAAATAGGAGGATGAGCATGAACTGAAAGCCAGTGAGGACTACATAGCAAGATCACATAATAGTAAAAGGAGAAAAAATGAAACTAAGTGGAGATTGTAGAAAACAGGATTTTTTTTTTTTTGCTACAAATGTAGCTTTGTGTCCGCAACTAAAAAACAATATGGTTACTGATGAACTAGTTCTGTCTGTACTATTATAAATTTAATTATTTTTCAATCTCCAAAAAGAAAAAAACCAAACCACATTAAAAATTTTAGTATTCTTTAGTCCCTATGTCTCCACCAATGAATTTGATACTAAGTATAATCTTCATTGTCAGTTAAAGTAATTTCAGCCGATAGTAATTTAAAAAGGTCCTCTGGAATGAATGAAACTAAGGTGACAAAAGCAGTCTTGACACTTTATACAGTAATGTGTCTAAACCTATACTATGTATCAGTCTAAACCTATACTATGTATCAGTCTAAACCTATACTATGTATCAGTACCTTCAGAGTTCGGTAGGACAGTCCTATATAATGTTATTTACTTTTCTACTGAAGATTTGGGTTTATACTGAGGAAACAAAGATAATTTAACTATTTATGGGTGATTTTCATTATGGAACTATAACTTTTTATGAGGCAAAGACAGAAAATATAGAAATGTAACTGTGAAAAACTGTAATTATTGAATTTAAAATCATTGATTTAGTTTCACTTTTCTTAGAGTTGAATTTTCACCTTAAATTATTAATTTTCCAGGGTTTTGATGTTATGACATTTTACAACTAAATGATTTAAGGTACATTTTCATAATCTGAGTAACACTATACAACTCAATAACTCCACCATTGATACAAATGGTGTCTTACTTAAAAATCCACATTAAAGTACCTGAAATTACCAAAACAGTACTCTGAACTTGTTTACTTTGTTAAATATGAGTTAAAAGATTTACCACATGAGGTTCATATTTAAACTCCGAATTAAGGTTCTTAGAAGAACACCATCAGCAGGACACATGTAATTAAATGGTTTGCAATAAAGTATTGATCCACAGCAAAATGAAATTGGATGGTTCCAAGATTGTCAGAAAGTATGAAGGAGGTAACACACTGGAAGCCCTGGAGTGCAGACAGCATTGTTTACTTTGCGGAGAATCAAACTATTCATCATAAGGTCAGTGAGAGTTTGGATGAATTCTACCCATACTAGGCAGGATAGTCTACCAATTCAAATACCGAATTCAAGAAACCATTCTGTCACGGAAGCAACTGGATTTAATATAACGTTTGACTAATATCTAATACACTTATGGTAAAACAAGTTAATGTATGGCACTAGGCATAATAGGCACTTGAAGTTATTATCTTGATTTAAAAAGTGATGCTGTGGAGATGGCTCAGCATATAAAGAAAGCACTTGGCAGGAAGCATCAGGACAGCATCTTGGATCCTCAGCATCTACAAAAATGCCAGGTGGATTAATAGCTTTTCCATAGACAAGTGCCTGGAAGAGAAAGATAAGGGATCCCATGAGCAAACAGCTACATCTACCTAAAAATAGCTAAATCTGCAAAATCATGGTTAAGTGAAAGATCTGTGCTTTGTCAATAGGATGGAGAATGATGGCAACCAAAGCTTGGCATCAGCCACTAGCCTTGACAAGTATGGGCTTACATGTGGCTGCACATAAATGTGTGCCCTCTTGCATATGAACACATACCAATGCTGGAACACCCACCAGCACACATCCTAGACAAACTAAAAACAATATGGTTACTCATAAATGAAAATATTTAAAGGTCTTAACTTTCCTTTTAAGTCAATTTTAATGTGGGATAATTATAAATCACTAGTTTCAGATATACTCAAAAGAGTGATCACATAATATTTTCCTCATTTTAATATCTTATAGCAACATACATTTTTTAAAACTAAGAAATTAATGTTGGGGTAGTACTATTGTTCATAAACCAGACATTTGTTTCCAGCATTGTTTGCTTTGTTTGCATTGTTCTGACTTTATGTATGTACGTATGTATGTATGTATGTATGTATGTATGTATGTATGGCTATCATTTTAAGGTCTGATCTAAGCCACTTTACTACATTTACTTGACCTGAAAGATAGATATTTTTGCATCGGGACAATTTCTGAATCTTTATTGCACATGGTGTTTATAGTCTGCAGGTGAATCAGATGATATCTTGGAGAATACACCAATGTGTGCTATCTTAGTCAGCCTTTCAGTAGAGGAAACAGACTGGGGAAATGGCATTACAAGGTAAAGTTTCAGTATAATCTCACCTTATCACAGGCTACAGGTTAGTCATGAGATATTGACGGTGTTCTTAATAGCACCACTTTGCTAATATCATGTTTTGAAGGATTCTTATAGGATGATCTCCCCTATTCCTTCCACTAAGTTGAGAGCAAGTCTCTAGGACCTTACAAGGAAGCCGGATGCTAGAAATTTAACTCCACCTCTTGGAGGAAAGAATGTTTACATCTCGTATTCTAATTTTTCTCCTATATAGAAATCTTGGAGTTTTCTCTGTGCAGTTTTCAAATCCACTTTTGCCTTTGTGGACTGACAGCCATTAATTTTAATTGTGTATTTTAACCTTGTTAGTAATGTGTGGCTTGTTTCTATATGGGGAGCTCTTTAGATTTTCTTCTAATAATTCTGTACATTCTTATGATTTTTCCATCTACATTTTCACACAAATCTCATACCTATTCTGTCTAAAGGGGAAATAAATTAAATTCCCTGACACTTTTGAATTTCAACATTATATGTGATTATAAAGAATAGTTTTTCATTCCTCATTTAATGTTTTGTAAACCTATTTTACATCCTCTGATTACTTCAATAAATTAGTTTGACATAAGAGGCATTATTAAAATACATTTGCTATGGAGATTATGAGAATTCATACAATATAAAAAATAAGTTATCAAGCCATCTGTCAGTGAGATCTTGGTACTTAAAAGAACGTCTCGTTTCTTGACACTTGTACATCTCTCCCACTTCTCATATGCTGCTCTAAATTTGACAGCTGCATGGGTGATTAGATCCTTCACCTGTGAAATTCAAATTCCAAATGCTTAATATATCACTTTTAGCTAAAATAATACAGGGTAGTGGAAAGGCTATCTATATTTATACAGCATATATTTATATATTGGTGGCTTGTCTTGTTGCCAGTGCATCAAAGAAGCCTCAATATGTCATAAGCATTTTAGAGACAATTTACAGCTTTAATATTTTAATATTTAAAGATATATGCATAATTTAAATTTCAGTTATCCACCAGTGGTAAGTGATTTTTCTATGAAAAACCTTTTAATAAAATCAAGAACAAATTTATTTTCACAGGTAACCTACTTCTTATTTTCTTTCGAAGGTTTATTCGTTTTTATTTTCGTGTGTGTGGGAACTTTGCCTATTTGTTTGTCTGTGTACTGAGTGTGGTGATCATGCTCAAGGAGGTAAGATGAGGGCTTCATATTCCCTGAGACTGGATTTACAGATGATTTTGAGCAATATTTCCTTGATCAGATTTGAACCTGAGTCCTCTGAATGTAACCACTGAGCAATCTCTCCATCTGTCTACTTAGAAATATCCTGCGTTTGTAACTTCTACATAAAAAGATAAATAAATTTTATACAGCTCAGAATTCTAGCTCCAAGGCTTGTTATTTTTTTCATTTGTGCAAGACAGAAAATAATCTTTTTTTTTTTTTTTTTTTTTGAGACAGGGTTTCTCTGTGTAGCCCTGGCTGTCCTGGAACTCACTCTGTAAGCTAGGCTGGCCTTGGACTCAGAAATCTGCCTGCCTCTGCTTCCCAAGTGCTGGGATTAAAGGCGTGCGCCACCACTGCCCGACTGCTTAGAAAATAATCTTTTAATGATATCAATGAGTAAACATAAACAACTAGCAAAAATAGACCAAATACAACATTTGTCATAAAGTAGGCTCTTGATGTTTTTTCTATGTTTCTTCTTCAAAAAAAAGATGTTGCCAAGGTTTTAGTGTGTAAATAAAAGCATATAACCTTATTTTTAATGTGCATTAATATTTTATGGTTTGGTTTTTGATCACTTATCCTTCGTATTACCACCTTTCAATTTAAATGAATATTAAGTAATTCTGTGTGTATATGGGGCACATTTTCATAAGGGTACATGTGTGTGTGCAGGGATGCATGTACATATATTCATGTGTGTGCAGGTGTGCATGCACATATATGCATTTATGTGAGGTCAGTCTTTCGCTGTTGTGCCTCAGGGCCTTGTTTCATAAGCCACTGTCTTTCATTGACACGGAGCTCACTACTTACATTAGGTTGGCTGGACAGAGAGCCTAGGGATCAACCTAAGCAGGGATCAATTCGCTAGCACTGGAATTACAAGCATATCAAAACCTGGCCCTTTTCCCTTTTATAGGCTCAGGTGTTCCAACTTAGGTTATTATTTATTCCCCAGTTCAGTTTGTGATAGCATACTTTCTCATAAGGTTAAGTCACATTGAACATTTTTCTCTTTAAATACATGTGTTTATTTTGTGACCCTTCCATATGCGAAGAGATCTACACTCTTGAGGTTGTTATTTAGAGAGAGAGAAGAGGAAATGAAACATGAACTGGAGTTTTGCGATAATATTCATGCCCTAATCCTTCCAAAACTCAGAACACATTTCTGGAGGCTTTTTGTGCATTTGTGATGTTTACCCCAGATTCACTTTGCTTTCTTGCTGCCCCTCTCTGTGACTACTGACTACCTGGTTACTCATTTTCAATTGCTGCTGTGCATGCAATATGACTGGAATACTACATTGGTCACCATAAATAACTTCAAGGTTCTTGTTACTTCATCTCTAGTCAGGCATCATTGGAAGTTACATGATGCTGGTTAGAGTGAAGAGGATAAAAAAATCGAGAACTTATTTTAATTTGATAATACCACTGTTTAATCAGTTTTCCAGGGGTGTATAAATTTACTGAGAATAATGTTAAATGGTATGAAAATGAAAAAAAATTACACCCATTTTGCCAAAATATGTTGTTGTATTACTTCTTGAACTTTATGAATATGTATGTATTTTATGTAAATTATATAGCTGTTTTACTTGAAATATTTTTAGATCATTAAAGACTTTAAATATCCTTGTACTGACCAATGGTTATGTAATTTACTGCCAGAGAAATTATTTAAAAACTATACCAAAACTTATTTTTCAGTAAATTAAAGGAAATATGCTTAGTTATTCAGTTTTTAATAAGTAAATACATAGTGAAAATTTTAAAAATAGAATTCTTTGTCTGTTAAATAGTTTTGTGGGTAAAGCATCTGAAAAATTTTAAAATAGAATTCTTTGCCTGTTAAATAGTTTGGTGGGTAAATCACTTGTCACCAAGCCTAACAAACTAAATTCTATCCCTGGAACCTTTTGTTAGAGATACAACTTATGCAATTTATAGTATGATTTCCACTGGTCTGCCATACCACACAAGACTCAACCTTTTTCTTCTCTTCTCTTCTCTTCTCTTCTCTTCTCTTCTCTTCTCTTCTCTTCTCTTCTCTTCTCTCCTCTCCTCTCCCCTCTCCTCTCCTGTCCTCTCCCCTTCTCTCCCCTTCCTCCTCCCCTCCTCTACCCTCCTCCCCTCCTCTACCCTCCTTCCCTCCTCTACCCTCCTCCCCTCCTCTCTTCCCCTCCTTTCTCCTCTCCCCTACCCTCCCCTGTTCCCTCCCCTCCCCTCTCCTCTTCTCTTTTCTTCTATTTTCCCTCTCTCTCTTTCCCTTTCTCTTTTTCTCCCTGTTCTCCCTCCTCTGTCTCTGCCTCTCTATCACTCTCCCTACACCTCCTGTCTCTCCTCTCCTTCTGTCTCCCTCTGTCTCTGTCTCTCTGTATGTATGTATGTCTGTTTTTTTTCTGTCTGCCTTTGTCTGTGTCTGTCTGTCTGTCGTCTGTCTCCCTCGCTCCACACACATACACACACACAAGTAATAATATGAGAAAGAAAAACCTTTTTTTGTAAGCCTCTCTTTTCCAAATGCCAGCCTGGTCTACAGAGTGAGTTCCAGGACAGCCAGGGTTATACAGAGAAGCCTTGTCTCACAAAAAACAAAATCAATCAGTCAATCAATCAATCAATCAATCAATAAAATTTGAAATCTCAGCAGTATGGCTGCTTAAATAAGACCTGAACAATGACCACAACAGTTGACATGAGGACATAGAAAGGGAAATTGCATGGGGTCCACTCATAACAAAGATCAGTTAGAATCTACTAATTGAGGGAGATCTTCTATGTAGATGAGCCTCATCAATAGTTAATTGATCCAAAATTAGTCAACCCCTAAAAATAGACAAGTGACACCAAATGAACCTAATATTCTATATTTGCTCAAACACACAAAAACATAACCACACAAACACACATACACACACACACACAAACACACACATATACATACATATACACACACACATGTACATACAAGAATGTTTATGTAGCAAAAATGGGAAAGTAGACTATGAATTAGAAAAGGAGTGCAGTGGAGATAGGTGGCTTTTAAAGGAAGAAAGGAGTGGAGGGGAAGATGTAATTGCATTTTAATTAAGTAAAAATAATGTACATGAAAGTAGATTTTGAGTGTGAGAGAATGATCTCTGTAAGATTAATTTGAACTGTATTAAAATTTTTAATTTTATGTGTTGTAATTAAATTCAAATATTTTAAAGTCTCCTTTCTGTGCAAGTATAGGCAGTAGGAAAAGTAATAGCAAGGCTCATACCTGGCCACTCATTCTTACAGCTTTGATAATGTACTTAAATAGACTTCAGTTTGGATCATTGAGTATATAAAACAGCTTTTCACTCACTGGTTAAACACAAAATTTTATTGAAATTAAGGAATATTCTGTATATACTAACAAAGTCATTATCTTTGATATTTTAAAAAGACATGCATATAATATTTTGAATGTTTAGTATTCAATCTCATATTGTTTTCCTCAGCATATCAACAGGAATACTTATAATTCTTATACATTCACATGGTTTGTGTTTTATTCCATAATTTTTGTTATAATAAACCGACACTAACAGATTCATAAATATTTATCACCTCTGACATCATACACTTTACACTTTATTCATTTTGTTTTTATAAGTCAACTATCCATTATATATTCTCATCTAAAATATCATTTTGCTAACAATCCATTCTTCAAATTCATAAAATTACTGTGTATGTATAATTATTGTAGCTGGTAAACCTTTGTCTTATAGATTTTCTAAAAGGGAAGTGATTAATGCCGGCTGTGACACAAAGTAGATCATGGTAGGAGGTGAGTGTTGGAACCCTACTGTTATTGAACAATAAGTTGGGAAGGATGGAATCAAGGAGATGTAGCAGTTCTAAGTTTTCTTTAAAATTAGAATTTAGTATAAAATATAATTAAAATTAAGTTTATAAACTGCAGAAACACCAAAGACTAATGAGTTAAGAAAGCTAACTCAGCTTATGTTGTACAACTTACTCAAGCAATGATTATTTTCAATCAGCCCTATGCACCATTCCCTGTCTAAGATCATAGATTACATAAATATGGAAAAGAACAGCAGAAGCATACATTCATTGTTCTCCGTTTCTTCATTATTTATTTCAAGCTCTTTCTGCCTTGACTTCCCTCTCAGGATGTACTGTACTTGTGAGCCAGAAAAACACAGGCTGTCTTAGTCAGTGTTCTATTGCTGTAAAGAGACATCATGACCACTGCAAGTCTTATAAAGGAAGACTTTAGCTTGCTTACAACTTCAGAGACTTTGTCAATGGTAAGAGAGCAGGGCAGCACACAGTCAGACATGGAACTGAGAGTTCTACAACTGAGAGATCTGCACACAGCAGGAAAAGACACTGAAACTGGCTTGGGTCTTTAAACCTCAAAGCCCAACCGCAGTGGCTCAGCTACTCCAACAGGACCATACTCCTAATTCTTCTCTTCCTAAACAGCCCACCAACTAGGGACCAAATGTTCAACAGATTATAGTGACCCTTGTCAACAGTTCCCTATATCTCATCATAGTTGTACTCATTGGTGGGACAGTCATGGCCAAACTATAGCAGGCTGCTTTTGATGGCAAACTCCTTCCTAGAGCAAAGCATTTCTTAAGACTTAAATGGATTTCTTCTGAATGTAACAACTGCATGACCTAACTATCTGTCACTACCCCCCAAGCCTTTAAGGTCCTTCCACTTTAACACCACTACGTTAGGAAACACACTTCCAACACATAATATACAAACAATAGTGAACATATAAATTTGTAGAAATGTTCTCCAAAATTGATAATTATGTTTTGTTTTTATTTGTTTTAATCACAATTATAATTACTTGAATAAATGGACTTTTCATTCTGACTGGTGGTGGGTTGTAAATTAAGGAAGAGGTATTGAATACTTGGACAAAAAAAATACGAAATTTTACATTTATTGGTTAAACATAGAAGTGGGGTTTCCTGGTCTTTCTTTTTTCTTTTCTTTTTTTCTTATTTTCCTTTTCTTTTTTTAGATTTTTTTTAATATGTCAGGATGTTTTGGCTGCGTGCCACATGCCTACAGTGACTGCAGAGGTCAGAAGAAGCCATCAAATCCCATGGAATTGGAATTATAGACTGTTGTGAGCTGTCCTGTGGGTATCTAGCAAGGAATACAGGTTTCCTCAAAAATGGGGCAGTGCTCTTAAATAGAGACTCTTCTCCAATTCCAAAGATGATAATTTATGTCAAAATCCAATTTATACTATTTATAGTCCTGAAATATGTAGATTAGGAGCAACTTTAAATATTCCCTTCTTTAATAACCCCCTACTCTTATATATTTGTTAAGTTTGTAACATAACACTTTTGCAGTGTTTGGCATAGTGGCATATATGCATAATTCTAGTGGGAGGATGGGTGAGGCAGCAAGTTACGTTTCAACTTCTTGACATGTTTTATGTTCTGCAAAGAACAAGAAGCAATGATAACAGAAGAGTATCCTGCCTCTAAGTATTTTAAATAGGTTGGCAAGGGAAAGTCAGGTCCTTGATTGCCATAATTAGTAGAATACAGAATATTATCTGAAACCAGTTGTGTTTAGAAAACAAGGAAGTTGTTAAAGAAAAAATAAGTTTACCTGATAGGAATCAGAAACAGCAGCAAACTCTGCAAACAAGAAAACTGTAAGCCCAAAGAAAACATTTTCATGAAAAACATTGAATAACTAGCAGTATTTTTGAATAAAACTTCAGGTTGAGTAACAATACCGGGCACTAAGCTGTGGCCTTCAGTCCAGTTCTCATGTCTCCCATTGTCCCAGTCATAGCCACCAGCACTGTTGTCCCTCAGGCCATGCTCATATCCTCTGGGCAATGGTGATGGGGACACCTTGTCATCAAAGGTCACCCCAAAGCAGACATTTGGGAAATGGAGTTTGGAGTTTGGCAGCTGTCTCTCTTACTTTTATCTCGAAGGACTCTCGTGTCTCATGTTTAAGCTCCTTCTGTTTGCACTAGAGCCACTTCCTCCATCAGTATATTTGATCCGTAGCCCACAAACTCACCACTGTTCTTACTCCTCTAAGGAGACTGGACAAAATGAAATGTGGAGCTGGGTGCTTGCTGCCAACAAGAAAGTTAACCACATCAGCATATACTGAATAAGCTGCTGGAAGTCCTTGGACCTTAGTTTAAGTAGAATTATGGAATGTAGATACTGTTCTGACTCAAAATTTCAGAAAGAGAATGAAAAACTTGGCCAGGTTTGAATCAGTGGCTCAGCCCAATCAACTAAGCCCCTGGAACCCAGGATCTATGGTCAGAACTAGCAGTTTCCCTTGAGTGACTTTCCCCTTAAGAACTGTCCACAAGAAAAATATTTCAACCATCTCCACATATACAGCTATTTAACTTAAGGAGAATTGAAATATCCATTTATATAATTATTTGTCTTATAAAACTAAAAGAGCTGCATAAAACATCACCATCTCTTTGTCCTTTTTCCTTGCTATGATTTGTCACTAATAAGATCTGCTTCTCTTTGTTAAAGGACCCATTGATGGTGCTTATGCGTTCATTTCTGCCAATTTTAGAAAACATGTGTTTGAAATGATGGCACTCTCTTTTTAAAGTGGTTTTAAGGTGATATTAATTGATAGATTCATATTTGCCCCGGTTCTGTATTTTATTGTAAATTAAAACATTCCTTCAATAGATGTAGTTAGTAGATATTGCCTCCTTTTACAGAACAGTTTAACAATATGTAATGTTCTCGCAATCTACAGAGCATAAAAATAGCTTTCTTTTGTTATCACTTGAGAGTTTTCTAATTTATTCCTCTTATTAAATCTTCAAGAAAAAGTAAAAGGGTGAAATTTGTGACTTACCCTGTATTAAAGACAACCTCACATTCTTTGCACAGTAGAATAGTGAATTAACACATACTTTGAAATGAGGTGTACAGTCTTAAAAAATTATGCAAATGTTTACAAGACAGTATTAACAATTAGATGAAGGTAATGAGGACTGCAAACGAGGTTGAATAAACTCATATTGCTAATATAGGTGGCGGAGAGGAATGTGCATATGTGGGCCTTTCTTATCTTCTTTCATTTGGCGACTATGACTTTACATAACTTCAGACGAAAATATCTTGTCAAAGGTTATTTAAATAAAAACATGCATATTAAGCCAATATGTTTCCTACAGAGATGTCTCTCAAGAGCTCTAGGCACCCAGTTGCATAATCAGCCGTGTTTCTGCATAACCATTAACAGTAAGACCCACTTCGGGTGGCCAAATTTTAACCTGGCGCCAAGAACCTTCCAGAAGCAGTACAGGCGCCTCGCTGCTCCACCAGCTCTCGCGAGACTTGCTGTTAGAGGCGTTGCGGCTGGGCGCATGCGCACTTCGGTTTAGGCTGCAGGGAGAGACCGGCTCTTGGGGCCATGACTCCCATCAAGTTGCTGGTGCAGCCAACGCAGAGGCCGGAAGGCCGCACCTATGCCGATTACGGCTCCGTGAACGAATGCATGGAAGGCATCTGTAAGATGTACGAAGAGCACCTCAAGAGGTTGAACCCTCTCAGCCAGTCCATCACCTATGGCGTCAGTCAGCTCTTTGAGTTCATCGACCGGCTGGTAGACTTCAGCTGCCTGGTGTTCCGAGAAGACACGCAGACCTACAAGCCTCACAGCCGAGAGTGGGTCAAAGAGAGGATCTACATGCTTCTCAGTCAGCAGGCACAGCGGGACGGCTCCGAGTGATCTAGAAGCTTCTGGGGCTGGGGCTGCCTTGGACCACAGGTGAGTCTGTGGTGCGGTGGTGATTGTTTTCACTCACCGCCTCTTCCATCCCTAGTGTGAGCCTTCCCTCCTTACTGGTTTTCTTTCTTTTCAGCATTTTTTTTTCTGATGATATACATGGAAATGATGTATACCTGCTTTAACACTAGGAGAACTGTTGAAGGTAGCAAGAGCGTGATGACAGAGATATGTGCTACCTTCCAGTTAACTCTAAAGGTCTTTGCTTGTTTGTTAAGTTTAAAATGGCTGGGGGTGAGGTTACAGGGAACAGGAAGGATTTCTTTAGGCATCAGATTTTAGAGCGATCTGCCCCTGGTGGTTTGGCTCTGTATTTAGGCTCCCGATGAGGCAGAGCAAGAAGCCATCTGGAGCAAGACACTGAGACCTACCACTTCATATCTAACAGGAAGTTTAGACAGGGTTTGAGCTGGAGATGCTCAAGGAGTAACGTTAGAAGCCATGATAGTCATGGGTCTCTCTTTCTCAAACATCAGTAGCAATATTGAGCCTAAGGGGCAGTAGCTTTCACATACTACCTATAAAACACAACTTGAGTTTATGCTTTACTTTTATTTTATCTTAATAAGTATACATTCAACCTAATAAGTATATTTTTATATACATTTACTTTTACGTACATACAGATAAAATGTGGCCAACAGACATCTGTGAGTTTAATTATCATTATTCCTTCTGGGCATGGAGCTAACCCAGCATTTCCTTTATTGCACACATCCCGAGTTCAGAAGGAAATCTTTTGCACTTCTCACTTAGTGACATTTTTAATGGACTGATTAACATTTGCCTTTTTGGAGCCATAAACAAGATTTTATAATAACCTTGTGATTAGTGAATGACTTCTCTGTCTTACATCTAAGTGAGCATGCAAAAGAATATGGATGTTAAGGACATTAGAATATGACCTCTCTATCACTAATTAAATTAAATTAAATTAGCTAACATTGCAGAACAAACATACAGAGAACATTCTGATGATTGATCATCTGTAATTGCTGCAGCAAATGTGACAGGTTGTTATTCCTGTGAGGCCCCTTTCCCCAGACAAAAGTGAGCCACACAGAACATGTGAATTGTCCAAACTGTATCTCTGATAACTTGGATTAAGACAAATTCTTCATATTTTATGTCTGTTTCTCAACATTGTTTTATTGTAATCATCCACTCTTTGTAAATATTTCATTATTGGGTAAATAGTTGTTTTTCTATTTGTCAGTAATGGTGTCAACAGGATACTTTTAAATCTAGATATGGTGTTTGATGCTAAGATTCTTCAGTATATAAATTATGCTGTGGAACTCTGAACAGAGGCATTTAGTGACTTGTTTTGTTTTCTGTGTATCATTTATTTGGTTTGTTTCCACTGATGCAATTCTGAACTCTTAACTAGCATATAAGTCCACATGCCACCTCAATTTGTGAATCATTTAGTATCTTTACTCTGTTACATTTCTTGTTAACTTGTGATTGTGTTTGGGTGTGTATGCACCTGCATCTTATTGTGGCTTGTGGGGAACAGAGAAACTTTTCAGGGATCAGTTCTTCCAACCACTTTTTAAACTCTGGGGATTAACCTTGGGTGTTCAGGTTTAGCAGCAAATGACTTAGCTAGATACACTCTCTCATTGCCCCCAAATTAAGATGTTTCAAGAGAGGATCTCATGTAGCCCAGGCATGCCTTAGAGTTGTAGCTGGTAAGGACCTTGAATTTTGGTTTTCTTATCATCCCCTCCCAAGTGCTGAAGTTACAAGTCGACACCCAATCCTGGTTTATGTACTACTCAGAATTGAATCTAGGGCTTTGTGCATGCTTGTCAAACACTCTACCAGCTAAGTTACATAGCTATCCCTCTAACTTATACAAAGAATACCCTTTAAAGCAAGGATGATATTTAAAATCCAGTATTTTCTCATTTAGTTTTTATGTGATGGATAGTGTCTGAAGAGTAGCACCATAGATTGTGTGTACCTTACACACATGAACATACACTTACATATATGCACACACAAGGTTCAATAATAAAATACAAAAAAAAAAAACCTCTGGGGTTGCTAGCTACTTCTGTCATTTGCATGTATAACAAGATCTAGTTTAGAATAGAATTATATAAACAAGCAATACTTTATTCAAACAAATAATAAAATAATTTAGAAAATTTTAAGACCCAGGGGAAATTTAAAGTATAATGTGGGAAAAACTTTTAAATATGTATTTTGTTTGAAATATTTGATGATAATATATGAATATATATATCAAAATGATTTTCTAATATTATATATATTTATATATATCTTTTGTTTTATTGACCCACAGGGAATACTTCTGATCAAAGCCACAGGAGCAAGCTGTAGTGATGAGCCATTTTCCGTGGAAGGCTGCCCCTAACCTGTGAATAATTTCTCTTCACATAAGCTTTGAGAATATTTGGTCTTGAAGTTTTTATTTTCACCTGCCAATAAAATTTAAAACAAATTATAGTAAAGAATCACTTTAAATGGTTTTTAAAGTTTAGATGAGTCTTTATCAGTTGCATATTAGAAGAATTTTTGTATCACATCTTTTTTTCCCTTCCTTTTTCCTTCTCCCAACACCTATTCTTTATATTTAGGTCTACTATCATTAAATTTAGTTTTCATTGTTTGTTTGTCTGCAAAGAATGAAGTAATGATACTGATCAGGGTGATTTGAAGGCTACCCTCTGCCTTTGAGTTCCGTGGAGGCTGTCAGTAGTTGTATATGTGATGCTGACCTGCTGACCTGAGGAGCGGGAATGCAGAATGACTGCATAAAGGAAAGGAAAAAGAGGAGGAATCCCAGACTTCAAATAAAACCCAAGGCCTCATCTTGTATAAGGGGAGAAGTAGGCTGGGTTGACTCCTGTTTACTGTGTACTCTCCATTTCCTGGATAGGGTCCTTTAGTTCCACCCAGATGGAAATCATGAAAAGGTCCAAAGCTGTTAGTCTGTCTAAGGTTACAGCTTTCAGACTTTGGGTTTTGAGAGTTTGACGGTCTAGTAATGCAGGTACAGCTCTGTGCCCAGCGTATCAGAACCAGCCCTAGGTCATCAGGCCTTAGCTTCCTGGAACTCCTCCAGTAACTGAACCACAGATGCATCACCTTTGACCTTCACAAGGTTCGACTGCTTCTGCATATGGCCTCTGCTTCCTGCCACAGATGCTCCAGGATACTCTTTGAAACTTCAGTCATCTCACCTGCAAGTACCATTGTCACCCCTTATTATATTATTATTATTATTAATAATAATAATTGTAATCAGGTTTATTTTTTGGATATTTTATTTATTTACATTTCAAATTACATTTCTCCTTTCCCAGTTTCCCTTCCAGAAACCCTTTATCCCATCTCCCCTGCCCCTGCTTCTGTGAGGGTGTTCCCCACCTCCCCACCCACTCCTACCTCCCCACCCTGGCATTCCCCAACACTGATGAATTGAGTCTTTACATGACCAGCTCACTGTACCTATGATAAAGTTATGTGTCCAGGGATGGTGTCATGGTTGTGACATATCAGTGCAATAAATGAACTTTTACAAACTGCAGCTTGGCTTCCACATCCACCAAACTTCCTTAAGAGTTAGGAAGCATAGTGGATCAGTGAACAAAATCTTTCAGAATGATGAATAGGATTCCAAGGCAATACAGCTCATGATCTTTATCCTAAATAATCAAGGGGTAGTTCACACATACTAATAAATACATGATATGTCCCTAACCCACACTTCTACCCCAGAAACTGGTAATTTAAATGGAAATCTTTCATTAAAGCGGTTGAATACTGGTGGTGCATTCATAAATAGGTAAATAATTCTCTATCTTTCTTTTTGTCTTTTCCTCATTTATATAAAAACATAAGCAAGAAAAAGTATAATGTGTTGTGAATAAAAAGCAGTTTTCTAATATAAGACAATAAAAACGATCCTTTCAGATCTATGTTAATTGCCCTACAAACCAAAAGATGTACTAAAGAATACAGGTATAAAAATATAGGAAATATGGCTTGATATAAGTAGATTAAAGCATAAATTACAGTATGAGCTATCAATAAGTAAGTAAAACTTATCAGAACTGGGAGGGGAAAGGACAGGGAGATCATTCACCATGAGCTTGGAAGTTTTATACTAATGAAATCCCAGGTAAAATGACAAAATTATATTTGTGTACTTAAAGCCATGCCTGCCATTACCTACATGATTATAGGAGCATGGAAGAATAGAGATTGTTCCTGGTGTTTTATAGCTGTTTCTTTCTAATTGAAATGCCCTCTTCTCAAGTAAGGAATAAAGGAGATTCATAACTTTCCAGAAGCTCATAAAATGTAGCAGCCTCAGGAAGCCCAGGAAATTGGATATTTACAAGGCCACTCACCCAGGATGCAGTTGTAATTAATTGATGGAGAAAGGAGACATTTTTGGTGGAGGTGACTGAAGTTGGGCAGGAAATCACACAGATACAGCTTTTGTGAATTGTCACACTACTAGGACTGGTGTTTTAGTGAGGCAGTTGGCTCTGAGTTGCACATGTTTCTATAAGTAATGCCTCACACATGTTCCTGCAAGCAAGCTCTATATACTGTGGTTAGATGAAGTCCCGCTCTTGTCATGACGCCTGACATTTTACTTTTCTGTATTTTTACAGACTTTTCTCCCAGTTTATCTACTGTTCTGTTATCTCCAGATGATGATGCCCATTTACTCAGTTTTTAATTCATGCCTATTGTTCAAAAAGAAATCCTAGGGATTCTTCTTTGAGCAGTCCTCCCTCTGGCTTGTCATACTGACTTTTTAGTACATAGTCATTATCTAAACTTCTAAAGCATTTGTCCTTAAGTGTCTTAAGTGTCTCAGTGCAAAGCACTGTGGTCACAGTTGAGATCCTGGACGGGAGTGATGCAGCTTAGGGTCCCATTTTCTCAGCTGACTCTTGAAGACTTGGTTAAGCTTTGTGACAAAGTTTAACAAGACAAACTTTGGAGACAGTATGCTCTCTAATGCTCTTTCCTGACGTTTGGCCCTCTGCTTTTTCTTGGCTGTCTGTTCCTCCTTATTCCATTAGGCATTTTGTTTCCCACTAAGTTTGAATTTTTAGCTGACTCTCTCCTTTGCTTTATTTTTACTTTTTCAACTGTATTTTTCATTCCATGTTCTATATTTTCATTCCACATCTGTTTTCTAGGTTGTTAACTATCTTTCTAGTTATTTTACAAAAATATGTCAACCATTTTTTAATAGCTAAGGGGTTCTGTTTTGTTCCTCTGTTCATCACCTAATTATAGTTTAATAAGGGTGCAAGAATGTCTTTAAGATCCTCTGAGCATACCAATAGGAATACTTTTAAATTTCCTTCTTGATTTTTTTTCCTTCTGAATTATTTTAGTTTTCTCTGGGGACACATGTTCTATTTTATTTTTGTCTTTCTATTCATTTCTTTAGCAAACATTTGGCAACATTACTAATCACCATTCTCTGAGATGTTCGGAGATTGTGACAATATGTGTTTGGGGATCACTGGGACCAATGTCTTCTTGTTTTATTGCTGCTCATGTGATTGGATAAGATGTTGAGAGCCCTCTTTTTGGCACACAGTGGTTCTGATACACATAAAGCCCCACGAGCACCCTAGTACTGCCTCTGGGATTATAACTCTCATCTGCAGTTTTACATGTACACACACATACACACACACACACACACACACACACACACACACACACACAATCATTTAGATTTTCCTGGCAAATACAAAATATTCTAAAGTATCAGTCACTTTGTTCTTTATAACATCCCTCTTGTTCAAAGGGAAATCTTAGGGATTCTTGTCTAACAGTCTTCCCTGTAATGGCCTGTCATACCAACTTTTATGTACATATTCATTATCTTAACTAGTAAAGTATTTTTCCATAGTCCATGCCAAATCCATGCCATGATTCTCATTTTTATCTCTTACAGCTGACAGTTAATATTTGTCTATTGTTATTACCAGTCTCATTTCATTCTGTTTACTAAAGTTGCCGTCGTCCCCCTGGATACGTTAGTACTCTAGTTACTAGATACAGTAGGTTATGTGTGGACTCCCCTGGCTTCTCAGCTGAGTGACAGCTGTTACTTCATTTTTGTGTTTGATGTTGCTTTGTTTTATTTTTTCGTAGGTTTTTTTGTTTGTTTTTGAGATTATAATATAATTATATTATTTCTTCCTTCCCTTTCTTCCCTCTAATCACTACCACATGTCCCTGCTAGCTTTCTTTCTAATAAATGGCCTCTTTTACACTATTTGTCACTTCATACATGCATGAATATATAAATAAATACATTCATACATAAACATAACCTGCTCTTTCTGCATTATGTTACTTGTATGCGTGTTTACATGGCTGACCATCTGGTATGGAATAACCAGTTGCTGTGCTCTTCCTTGGGGAAGGCTGTTTCTCCTGCTCTCAGCAGTCCTTAGTGGTCTGAGGTTCTTTGTGTAGGGCGGAGGCCTCCTGGGCGGGCGTTTCCCTGTCCACTTTGGCATGTCTGTTGTGATGCTCTTTGTTTAGCTCATGTTTAGGTAGTTATGTTGGTGAGACTTTATGGATATGATGACCGAATATTTAGAGAGGTGCCCGAGGTTATGCTAGTTTATTAAAGTCATGTTTGTGGGTTTGCTCACACATGCTAGGCAAGTGACCTGCTAAACTGCATACCCAGTTCTTATCCTGAGTTCGTTGGTTGAGCTCAAACACTGCTCTGTATTATTCCATGGTCACAGCTTAAAGCTTTATCAATGACCATTCCTTCAAAGTATCCACACATAATCATATGTCATCAGTAATTATTATTTCCCAGTACATCTCTTTGAGAAATCTAACCACAGCAATTACTGCAAAGTCAACTATAGTATTTTATTTCTTCCATTTTTTCTTTTTTCTTTCATAATATCACCAATTAAAGTTTTTACTTCAGAGTAAATTGTTAACATGTCAGAAATTATGTATCTTTATGTATTTTATGTGTAAATAGGCAAAAGAAAAGAAATCTCTATATGCATTTAAAAAAGATGAAGAAATGTATCTAGTCAAAAGTCTAGAATGGTCATGATGAAGGTCAAAGGTCTGAGCTCCAACAAGGGTAGTATATGTATTATCATAATGAAGTCTCAGTACATATTTCAGCTAACAGAAAATAAACATTGTATAATTGTCATCAGTTATGTAATAGAAAGTGTACATAATTAGGGAACAGATATTCAAACATAGACCAGATCAGGAAATCCAAACACTATTACCATAAGATTATGGACAGAGTCAAAATTTTATTGCATAAGTAAAATGGGGGTTGGATTTATCTGAGGAATGTTGTATTTTAACTGATTCATGTTAGTAAATATATATGTGAGAAGAAGATGAAGTAATGTATTTTCTTTGACTGTACCAAGGAAATATTCTAAACTCTTCCATTTATGTGTAAAAGTTATTTAATTTAATTAGCATGACTACCATCATGCATGCAGTTTCTCATTCTGGTTAGAGAAACCTTATTTAATAAATGTACCTGCTGGGTTTCAGAAGTAGTCATTGAGTATTGATCAAAACAAAGCTTCTTTCCTTGTTGCAGAGTTCAGATACATGGAGAAAATAGGGGGATTTGGAACCCTGAGGTACAGCTGCAGGAGGTATTAACAGCAGTAGCGGCAAGAAGCTAGGGGCAGGTACCACTGGAGAGAAATTGAGAAAAGCATGCTGTGCTACTTGCAGAAAACTATACAATCCATGGCATCACCAATTATGGAGAAAAGCTTGATGTGTCCCAAATTAAGAGACAAAGTCAGAAATCAAAAGATTTTGAAGAGATGGCATGTTTAAGAATTAAAGCATGGCAAAGCATATTTCTAGGAAACTGAGTTTCTATAGATTTGAGTGAAGAATTAGATTTTTTTTCCTGCAAAATGAAATCTTCTGTATTTTCAGCTGCACAAGGATTATGAAATAGCTATTGAGAAACACATGTGTACTTTTGTTGGCATTCAGTATTTAACATAAACCTAGGATGGGGATGTAGCTTAATAAAGGACTGAGTCATTGAGTATATTCAGTATTAAAAATAAAATCATGAGCTATGGATGCAACAGAGAAAAATAGGAAGACAGGGAAATGAGAGAAAGCAAGATGGATAGAGGGAGAGAGGAAGGGTGAGAGAGAGGGAGAGGGAAAAACAGAGAGGGAGAAAGAGAATGAATGAGAATGAGAGAGAGAATTTATTTATGTGTTTTCCCAAGCATAGGCAAAGTCAGGCATGGAAATAGTCTCTGATGTTATAAACCTTTTTATTACCTCTTGTAAAATGTCCTCCAATGTATTTTGATCACATTCAGGCCCTTCCCAGCTTACCTACATCACTGTGCTGCCCTACTCATATAACTTTGGTTTTTTTTTTTTTTTCATTTCATCTCTCTCTTACTATTTTTTTACACTCATCAAGTCTGATTTGTGATATTCATATGTTCTTAGATGTGTAACTCTCCAGTGAAGTATGTTTAATCCTCCTAGGATGACACTTCTGGACAAAACATACTCTCCCATCATCAGTATGTTGTCAATAGCCCTTCAGCTAGGGATGGGACTCCATACCTGTCTCTTTTCCCCGTGCTGTGATTTGGGCTGGCTTGAGCTTACACAGGTCTAGTGCCCGCTATCAAAGCTGCTGTAGGCTCATATGTGCAATTGCTATGTTGTATCCAAAAGAAACTTTCATATATACTTTGTCTTTGGCCATAATAGATGTCCCCTCTGGGATTAAGCATCCTGTACTCTTACTAATAGTTCTAGAAGGTACTATACATGCTACTAAATAAGAAAATTAATCATCTATATTATACATCTCTGAATCCTGCAAAGTACAATAATTACTTGATCAGCCCACTGGTGCAACTGTCATATGAACATCATAGTAACCAGTTATTTTCTGCTTGGATTTACATCCCTGCCCTATGAGATGAAATATATACCTGTCACCATTAGAGTTCAAAGTCCTATGGCTAGACTGATCATAATACCTAGAGCATAAACTACTACTATTATTTTCCTAAATGAACATAATATCAAAAGGACTAGTAAAGTATTTTATTTTTAAATTATGCTTTCAGTTTCTCAGATTGTAAAACGATGACATCAATTTTCCCTTTTCATTCCTTCCCTCAAGACTGTCCTATATATCCCTATTTGATCTTTCAAATTAATGACTTCTTTTTTCATTGTTATTAATTATTGTGTGTGTGTTCCTAAATAACAAATACAAATAGTACAGTCTGCATAATGTTATTTGTATGTATATGTTTTTAGAATGATCATTTATTTTCAGATAACCAATTACTGTGTTCTTCCTTCAAGAATACTGTCTTTCCCACTTAGTATTCATTAATGATCCCTAGTTACTTGTGTAGAGTCCACTTTCATGACTTTTCAGCTCACTGTATTTTGTATATATATATATATATATA
>NW_022196899.1:41664860-41672109 GCF_008632895.1 Mastomys coucha | reverse complement strand
TATATATATATATATATGTAAACTTCATTCATGTTCAGCTCATGTTTAGTCAGTATGTTGGTGAGACGTTATGAGTTTTTCTTATGAGTTTCCAAGGAGACACAAACTCAGAAAACTCCATTACAGTAACTTTTTAAATCAACCACTCTCTCTTCTGTAATGGTTTCTGAGTTTTAGGTTCAGGAGTTGTAGATGTATCAGCTTGGCTGGGCTCCACAGCTCTAGATTTGTACTGCTTGTGGCTTTTCTGTAATGGTCTCCATCTGTTGAAAGAGATTTTTCTTTGTAAGGGGTGAGGACTAAACTTATCTCTGAGTGTCAAGACAAATATTTAGAATTTAGCTAAAGTGTAAGTCTACATTAGTAATGTGGTGGCTGTAGGTTCTCCTCTCAGATTTGTAATTTTACTAACCCTCGATAGTTGGCTAGGTTTTCAATACTAGGCATGATTTTCCTCTTGGTGAGCATACTTTATGTCCAGTTAGGGAGCTTTTGATACTGTTAAGGTATACTCATACCACTACTGTACCCCTAGAGTTGTTGTACCATGCTGGTCATTGTGGTTTCTAGGTGTCATAGCTAGCTAGGACTGTTGGTTGCTTAGATAGCACCTTCTGGTACCATGAAGCTAGTCCTCACAGAGGAGATACTGAAATATTAGCTTAGGGTCCTTTCTATCCTGAGTCTAAAGTACATGCTATCCTCGGTAGTAGGCTCATACCTTCCACCTGTAGGGGATAGCCAGAAATAATCACTTTACCCTGCATATTTTAGGAGTCTTTTGAACAACCTTAACCAATAACTCAAAAGAGGGTTTCTCATGCTCTGTTTTTATTTTTGTTTTTTGTTTTAAATAGTCTATGAATTTTGTCATTTGTCATTTTGTCATTTGTCAGCCCAAATGAGAAAACTTTCACTGTACTATATATGTATATTTATATACTAATTTGCATTTATCATAGACACTTTTTGGTAGCCACTAGTACAATTCCTTATTAGTGTTGATGACATCATTTTACTCCTTCCTTCTACCCCTAATTAGAGCCCTCACTCATTTATCTCTGGTACTCTGCTATTCTCTCTGTATTTTTCTTGGCATATATCTAGAGATTCATACTTCATAGATAATTTCTGACTGAGGTTTGTTGTTGCTCTATTTGAAGTATTTAGGAAATGGAAACAACTTACATCCTTCAACTGATGAACAGGAAATAAAAGCATAGTATGTGTTCACTGTGGAATACTACCCAGTAATAAAGAACAATGAAATCATGCCATCTGCAAGTAAATGGATGCAACTGGAAAGGTTATTAAGTGAGGTAACCCAGACTCAAAGCCAAATGTTACATGGTTTCTCAAATGAGTTGAGGTTCCTAGCTCCAAATCTTCAGCTGTGAATATATAACCTGGAGTAACTGCAGAAACCAGTAAAAATAAACCAGTACGATTGAAGGAGTGAATGAAGCGTTGGGTGACTTATAGTCTAATGTATGACACTGAATCCTTTCACTAGGGAAGCTAATTCAGGAAACCTATGACATTTAGCCAGTTTTTTGTACATAAGTGACACTCAGTAGAGAGAGAAAGGGTAAGGAGAGGGAGAGGGAGAGAGAGAAAGGGGGAGAGGAAAGAAAGAAATGAAAAGTAAAAAGAAAGAAAGTATTTTTTCATAATGTTCTTCCATAGTAATAGCACACAGATACTGCTTTTGAAATTTTCCACTTTTAATTTTATCAAGGACATTTATCTTCTTCTCAATAGATGCTTGTGTATATGAGAAGAAAACTACTGTACAGTAGAACAAATATTGGACAATGAAAATATGAATTAAAAAATAATTTTAATTTCCTAATGTGTTATCCAAGGATTTGCAACTGGTGACATCAAATAAGATTGCATCATACATAATTTAAATTTTACAAAACTAGAATTTAAGATTTTACTATTTAGATTCAACTACTTAATGATTTTCAAGAGTCAGATTCAATGAAAAAAGTGCTTTTTGTTTTGTTATGCTGTCCAATAATTTAAAAAACTTGATGATTACTCATTTGAGGCATTTAATAAGAGTTTATTATTACAGAGCCATCTGCTATTATCTCTTAGAATGTGATGTCTTATGAAATAATATTAAATTCTGTATTGATTTTCCCATGATACTGACTAATGTTCATGTTTTTCTTACAAAATCCTGTCCCCAAGGCTCCTTGCAGGAGCATTAGATTACCTAAAGGTGTCAGTAGCTTCTGCCTGTGACTCAAACCATGCGTTGATATTTTTTAGGAAGAACAATACATAGACATTCCCTTGAGACAGGTTTCAGGGTATCCCAGAACTTCCTCTGTGTCTCGTTGCTTTGGATGACATTGAACTTTGGATCCTCCCATTTCCACCTGGTAGAGCTGGCATTACAGAATGTTAGCACTCTAACAACCATGCTGCATACATCCACCTGCTGCAATTATTTGGAAGATAATTTGGAGTTTTATATGTGTAGTTCAGAGTACATCAGTATGTTTTCACAATCTATTCCTATAATAGCTTAACTTGAAGTTGAATCTGAATTGTTAGACTTTTTAACCACTTCCTGAAAAGATTAAAAGTGTTGTGCATATGAGTAATATCCCTTGTATTTTCTAACTATGACCTAAGGAATGACTGCTCAAGGTGATACCTAACTTTTCTGGGTTCCTCCTGGCTTGTAGTTTTGATTTTCATTTTAAAGTAATAAATTGTTTAGTTTCTTGATTATTCTCTTTATTCAGTGAAAATTTAATAGACTCAGCTGCAGGAAACAGTGGTGAAACACACGTCATTCTTGAGCAAAGTCAACCCATACTTTTACTCAAGGCTCCCTGTTAAAGGCAATAACTCACTCTATCACCTTTAATCTTTACACTAACACAAGTGCTGCCTGCTGGACAGCTAAGAGGAACAGTGTGCTGGCTAGATGTCTGCTTCAATAAAACTAGTCTACCTCGTCTCTCACTCTTGCATAACTGGTTAATGTTGTTTGTGCTCTTTTCATTCTCCATAAAGGCTCAGTGATAGGGAGCTCCTTATGCACCAGAGTAAATGGCTCCAGGTGATTTGAGTGGAGGAATGTGTAAGGAATCCTTACACCCAAGCCTTAGTAAATGTTTTCCAGTATTCATTATGGGGTGTCTATAACCAGAGAAACTCTTAAACTGAAAGTAAGTAAGTTAATTTAGTCTTTGGTCAAGAAGATGAAATTGACCCTTAATATAATCCAGAATAGTTTTAAATTATTTTAAGTTCTAATTAGAGACCCTTCACTCCCACTACTTCATGATTTACACTGCATTTTACAGAGAATGCATCTTATTTGACGTGAGCTTGTTGAGAAAATTTCCCTAGAGATGTATCTAAGGAAATGATTGCTTAAAATTAGTCTTTTCTACCTACAATAACTTGAGAATAATAATACTGACAATAAAGGTAATCTTTTAAAATCTTGTCATTTTGTAGTGTCAAAGCAAACAACATTGGTATTATGCTTATTATTTATTCAATTGCTATTTAGCTTAAACTGTCAAACAAGATTAGCTCCAGTTCAGCATTGATCTCTGGCATTGTGTATTGTTTAATGCTCATCTGCATACTTTATTTACTTCCTGCATTTATTCTCTCAGTTCTCTTACTTCAAGCAGTAGCATTGAAAATTTAAGCCAGCAGTATGCTTTTCCTCTCTCCTTGTTTTCCATCACCTCCATACATCAGTCTGGTTTTCTGGTGGTTGTATTGATTGTCAAGGTGACGAGATCTAAAACTATCTAACCTACAAACATCCAAGCCTGTCTGTGACAGACTTTTATAATTTGGGTTTATAGAGATGGGGGTGACCAGTCAATGTGGCTCTTGGGTTAGATAAAAATAAATAGTTGAATATTAGAAATCCTTTCTCTCTCTGAATCCTGTATTCTGTAAGTTGCTTTTGTCACTTCCCCTTCTAGGCACTGGTCACAACAAATTCTCCAGTCTAATACTCTTTGCCAATAGAGTCTGAATTATTCTTTGAAGGTTTTAGCTTTCTGGCCTCAGATAATGATCTTTAACGGATTCCTTGCAGAAATTCCACCAATGTTCACATTACTGTTCCTTGATACTCTTATGCCTACTTGACCCAAGCCTTGTTGATTTCTCAAACTTTTAACATCTCTCATGGCTCAGTACTATATGAGTCTTCTTGCTAGGTCTGTTGGTAAATCAAAATATAGTCTTGTCCCTTCAAGCAGAGTCATAAAGATCCCTGTGAGGCTCAGAAGCTCAGTTCCCTAAGTAATTATTCATAATGAAGCAACCTCTTCATGTGGAAGCTCAGTTCAAACTTTTCTATCTTTTCTAATGAATTTGTATTTCCACATTAGAGCCTTCCATGAATAGGATATTGCGATCAAGATGCCTTTGTTGTTGTCTCAGTTCAGAACACTTTGTTTGTTATGTTATTCTTCAATGAGGCTAATCTCTTTAAGAGTTAGCTTTCCTGTGAACCCTCCTTGTTACCAACTTTGGACATAGTCTGAAGGTCCTTATATGTCAACCTGCATGTTTTAAATCTTTCTGCCACATTAATTGTTCCAATGAGTAGTACTAGGTAATTCTAGTAAACAGAGTTTGGCCTAGCGTGGGTGCTATCTGAATCCCTCTGTTAAAAAGGTTAGTCAAATTAACCTTTCTGAGGACACTGGCAAAATTCAGATTTGTTTCTAGAATATAATACAATTGTTCTCTGGCTGAATTCCTAGTAGAATATTTGTTCATCTCTAAAACTAGGGCTCTTCTAGATAAAATATCTTTTTCCCAAATCCTCTTCCATACTATATCTGAAAGCTTAGGCCGTCTGCTTAGGCTTATCACAGCAGTAGCCCTACCACTTTCTTAGTTCCCACACAGTTAACTCTCCTCATTGGTGTGAATACATGACCAGTGCAACTTCATGAAGGAAGCCTTTGTCTTGGCTCACAAAGGAGGGTAAAAGGTTTCACAGTGTGAAAGCCTGGTAGCAAGGACACTAGAAAACTTGTCACATTAAATCAGGAGCTCTTATTTGGTTTGGGATCTAGCCTATGTGATGGTGCTGCCCAAATTCAGAGTGACTCTTACTGACTCTGTTACATGTTTAGGAAGTCATATTCTTTTTAAAATTTTGTTTATTATTATTATTATTATTATTATTATTATTATTATTAATTTTACATCTCTACTCTCTGCTCCCCTCCTGGTTTACCTCCTACAATCTTTCTCCCCATCTCTCCTCCCCTTCTACTCTGAGCATCTGAGAATTCTCCTGGGTATCCTACCCTGGCACATGAAGTCTCTACAAGGCTAGGTGCATCTTCTCCACTGAGGCCAAACAAAGCAGCCCAGCTAGAAGATCATATCCCATGCATAGGTAACAGCTTTTGAGATAGCTCTACTCTAGTTGTTCAAGACATGAAGACCAAGCTACACATCTGTAGCATATGTGTGGGTAGGCCTAAGTCCAGCCCATGTATTTTCTTTGGTTGGTGGCTCAGTTTCTGAAAGCATCATAGGTCCAGGTGAATTGACTCTATTGGTCTTGCTATGAAATTCCTATCCCTTTCAGGACCCACAATCCTTCCTCCTATTCTTCCATAAGAATCCCCAAACTCCATCCACTATTTGTCTCTGGTTGTCTGCATCTGTCTCGGTCAGTTGCTCAGCAGAGCCTCTCAGAGGACAGCCATGCGAGAACCTGTCTGCAAACATAACAGAGTATCAGCAATAGTGCTACTGGTTGGTGCTTGCCCATGGAATGGGTCTCAACTTCAGCCAGTTATTAGATGGCCATTTTCTCAATCTCTGCTCCAAAAGAAAATGTGTGGTATGTACTCACTTATAAGGGAATATTATTAGCCTTAATATACAGGCTACCCCTGCTACACTCCACAGACCTAAAGAAACTAAGGAAGGAAGGTACAAACAAGGATGCTTGAATAACACTTAGAAGGTAGAATAAAATAGTCAGAAGAGGCAGATGGAGGGAGTGAACTGGTAGGAGAGGCTATAAGTAAAGATTGGGGGGCGATCAGTATCAGATATGTGGAGGCACATGTCCAGATGGCCATGAAAATAAATAAATCTACAACTGATAGGGATAGGGAGGTGGGGGGCATCTCTGGGATGAGACAGAGACCCCGGATAAGGGAGGTACCCAAGAATCAAGAGGCATGACCTGAGCTGTGCCTCACACCATTCAGGATAAAGAACCTGATAAAGTTACCTTCTTTTTTTGCCAGGCAGGAAACCTAGTGGAGTGACTAGATATACCAGCTCACCCACAAAACGGTCAACCCAGAACTTATCTTGTCTACGAGTAGTCATATTATTAAGCCTAGACACAGAAAAGAGTGAGATTACAAGGTGATGCAGAATTTAGTGAAGCTGAGTATTAAACCTCACCAACTCTTAATTTTTGCACAGCTATTTTTGCATTATCATTTTCTAGTGCTTTTACAAAAGTTAATCTTATCTAAAATTTTAAGATGCTAAACTATAAGTTACATGCACTTCTAAATTATTCCTTGTTAATTTGTCTTTCATGATTTATTTATGCTGTCATTTCAAATTAAGGCTTTTTACTAAGCCTTAATTTTACTTTGAAAGCATATTCTATATCTTGTATTTGTTGGCTCATTTGAATATTGTAACCTCATTTTTTGTGGATACTATTTATTACTTTTTCTTCTCATGATTTTCATTATTAAACATATTTTTTGTCCTGTTAATTTAAACTGAAAGCATTAGGAGGTGTAGGGGGCAATGTCCTCACTGTTTTGTTCCTCGTTGTTTTACGTGTGAATTGTATCCAAGCTATGTAATCACTCCTTTCTGATTCAGAAAATTCCAGTCTGTTCGGCATTCCATGCATCCTTCACACTTCTCTATGTTTCTCTTTTTTTTTTTTTTTTATGAGACTATATTTTTAAAAATTCAATTTTATTTTATTTTTATTTTAGATATTTTCTTTATTTACATGCGAATTTCTCCATTCCCAGTTTCCCCTCCAAAAAACAAAAAAACAAACAAAAACAAACCCCTGTTGCCTCCCCGCTCCCCATGCCTGCCACTCTGCCCTCTCCTACTTTCTGACCCTAGCATTCCCCTACACTGGGGCACAGAACCTTCACAGGGCTGACGTCCTCTCATCCTATTGATGATCGATTTTGCAATCCTCTACCATACACATGCTGCTTGAACAATCAGA
>NW_022196899.1:41619400-41657284 GCF_008632895.1 Mastomys coucha | reverse complement strand
CTGTAGACCAGGCTGGCCTGGAACTCAGAAATCCGCCTGTCTCTGCCTCCCAAGTGCTGGGATTAAAGTCATGTGCCACCACCGCCCGGCTGGCACCCTAACTTCTGACATCCTCCTTTGGTGTCTCTACTCTCTGCAAGTATGAGAATTCTATGGATTCCTTCAGAAGTAAGATTTACATTCTCTTAGAAGTTTCAATTTAGTATGTTGCCATTATTTTAGAACCATTGGATGGCATGGCAAAATATTCCATCTTTTCCCAAATAATTCCCCCCCAACTCTTCTCTCCTCTTGCTCTCTCATTCTCTTTCATCTGGAATCACTTTGGTCTTGACAAAAATCACTGATTCATTAGACTTGGAATTGCTTGTTTTTGTATGTTTGCTTTTTCCTCTGTGTGTTTTGTTTGTGTTTGTTTGGTTTTGTAGTGAAAGTCAACAAGAAGTAGCAAGTACTTTCCTGACATTATATGTAAGTTTTATTTTATGATGCTAAGGAGATATGGTTGCCACTGAATTGTGATATTGTTAAAAACAGTGGGTTATCTCTTCATCACACATATGACGTAACGAATTTATTTCATGCTTTTAAAGTTGAAATAAGAATTCATAAAGCATGAACTGCAAATCAGAACAGACTTAAAATTATTTGACAAATCTTTCTTTTATTAATTGGTAGGTAATAGGATATAAACATCAATAAAATCACCACGAGATAAAACAGTTTATTTTTCTTCCGATAAAAAGTCAGTCTAGAAGCTGGGGAGATGATTTAGTAGTTAGGGGCACTTTCTACTATTCCAGAGAATACTGTTTTAGTTTTGTGGATTTCACTAATGGAAAAAAATCAAAATATATGGAAACATAGATCATTTATTTATAGGACTATAAAATTCAATGTCATACAATGCTTTTTATACTAATTTATAAATGCTATGTAATACTAGCATTAAGAAACCAGTTTTATACTGATTTTCTAGCTATTTTGAAATGTAAATACATAAAATATCCAATAAAAAATTGACTGTGAACAATTTTAAGGGAAACAGGAATAACTAACCAGTTCTACCAGAGATTAAGGTTTTTATAACTATGGTATTTAAAGCTGTGAAATTTGTGGGAGTAAATATTGTCAATAAATTATAGTAAAATAAGTCCAGTGATTTTTTTTTGTTGTTATGTTAAGCACAGGTCATTTAAAATAAAACTTATTTCCCATGTGACTTTTACCATGTCCCCTTATTGGCATATTATTTTTATTCTTCATGGAATATATTTTTAGCTGCATATACTTGCTACCACTGCTCAGTTATAGAAAATGATTTGGTAAACAAATTTACATACATTCTTTATTGTACATACTCTTTTACATTGATCTAACCACAACCTTTACCAGCTAAAAATCTTACTTTAAAGTTAGCAGGGTAAGATTTAGATCTACAAACCCACTCCTTTCCTGTACTCCAAAATATATCAAGCACAGCAATTAGTAGAGACAAACGGATTGATTTAAAGTTTGGCCAAATGGGGGTTGGAGGGAAGGGAAAAGAATGATTTCCTGTCCACCTTCTCCATAGTCATCTGCAGTGGCTTCTGTTTTTCGGTTGTAAAGAGACACCATGACGAAGACAACTTTGAAAAGAAAGCATTCAATTAAGGGTTTCCTTACAGTTTCAGACAGTTAGTTTTTAAGCATTGTGGGGTTGGATGGGGACCCTGGAAGCAGGCAGGTACCACACTGAAGCAGTAGCTTAGAACATAGACCTGATCCATAAACAGACAAAAGAGAGAGCCTGCCTGGATCTGACATTGGCTTTTGAAATGATAAAGCCCACCCCCAAGTGACACACTTCCTCTAAGAAGGCATGCCTCCTAATACTTATTTCCCAAAGAGTCTGACAACCTAGAACTAAACATTCTAATATATGAGCCTAAGAAAGCTTTTCTCACTGAAGCTACCATACTACCATAGAGTCTTAGAAATGTATTGTTAGAGACATTTTTTTTTTTGAGAACCTAGAGGGGCATCCATTGAGATTTCCCAGCTCTTTTGTGTCTCAGAACAAAGAATCACATACATATTTAGACAGATGTATATTTAGAGGATTCCTTGAATATAGTGACTGATTACATATACCACTGAGCATATTAATCCATATACACCATGGTATAATAATCAGTTATTTGGAATATGAACATAGAAAGTATTTAGGCAAAATATATGAATGGCATGAGAGAAAATGAGCAATCTTAACATGTTAAATATCTAGCAGGATTCAGTGTTAATAAACTGATATAAGAATACCAACAAACTAAAATGCCAGCTGTGGTAAAGAGGACCCATAGACAGAATATTTGACACTTTATATTTGGTCAGAGGAAATTCATTAATCATGAGTAAAGAATTGCTATGAAGCATCCTAGCTTGACTTATGGCTTGGTGGCATAAGTCTAAGACATAACCATCAAATAAAATCAAATCCAGGCAGTTTGGTGTAGGAGGAAGAAGACCGAGACCTGTGTTCTACCATGCCACCTGATATGGTTAGGGAAAAAGATAGCCACAGAAATACAATCTGCCCCATGGTACAGGTGGACCACAGGGATCTGGGTGGGTTGGTTTCTCTGTCCTTCCACTGGAAGTCTTGCTTGTCTACAGGTGGTGGCCTCTTCAAGTTTTGTGTCCCCACTGTTAGACATCTTGGCTAAGATCACCAGTATTGATTCCTGGAGGCCTCACCTATCCCAGGTCTCTGAGACTTCCTAGAGATTCTCCTCTTCCCCCAACCCCAACAGCTGCAGATTTTTGTTCATTCCCCTGGCCCTCTGGGTCTCTCTGGGATGTCTCCACTCCCTGAACCCCTCAGACCTCCCCATTCTCTGGGGCCTCAAGTCTCTAGAGGGTTAGGTGCATCTTCTTTTACTGAGGCCAGGCCAGGCAGCCCTCTGTTGTATATGTGTCAGAGGCCTCACATCAGCTGCTGCTTGCTGCCTTGTTAGTGGCTCAGGGTCTGAAAGATCTCAGGGTCCAGGCAATGAAAACTTTGATTAGGGGCCATGTTTTTTTTCTTTTTTTCTTTTTCTTTCTTTCTTTCTTTTTATTTTTTTTAATTCTTTGGGATGAGTGGTCACTTCCATAAGCAGTTTCTAATTTCCCATCTATTAAAATGCAATGCTCATAGTTGTTATACAATCAAATGCAAATCACATTCCCAACCTGCCTTTTAATTCTCATCTAATAGTACCAGGTATTTGAATACCATGTCATAGGACATTGGCAGTAGGACCAATACCTTGATTCCTCCATGAGCAGTTCAGAGCTAGCTATATTATGTACATTCTTTGTATTTATAAAATATACTAATAAATGTAGGTAGGTTTAGTAATATAAATTAGTGAGTATGACCTGGGGAGAATTGTTTCAGGTCCATACTTCTTATAAAGCCATTTTTAATGTGCAGGCTTTATTACTTTAAGGACAATCAATTCAATGTTTCCTCTAGCCCCTTGGAGTTACTATTTCTCCTATTCCTGCCAAGCTGTGCTTGTTCAAAATATAGCCCTCTGATCAAGTTTATAAGGCACCATTCATTTAATCCTCAGTTACTTAGACTCTTTTTTTTCACATGATTGTGAAGAAGTGATGCTTCTTGTACTATAGAATTCTCTGTCAAGATGTCAAAAGACCTTATCTTCTTTTTGGTTCAGTGTATGTGTGATTTTGTGTGTGTGTGTGTGTGTGTGTGTGTGTGTGTGTGTCTGTATCTGTGTGCGTGCGTGTGTGTCTGTAGGCTTCCTCAATCAGACTCCTTTATTTTCTTTTTGGATAAATATTAATGCTTCGTGAGCTTTCCACATTGTTTTCCTTTCTGGCTACAGAGACACTCCTTTCATCTTATGGTTCTGTTGATTGCTTTCTGCTCAACAAGTGATAAAGCCTATATTTAGATGAAGGTTTAAAATTTGAACTATGAATTTATATCTATGGGAGAACAGACCATGAGAAAATTCTTAGCTATTTTTGGCTGTTTAAAATTATTTGAAATGGTACAACATATCATAGTCTACATTGTACTAACTGAAAACATATATATATATATATAATATAAATTAATTACTACTTAGAGAAAATTAATTTTCATTCATACCCAGTTGTGTGTGGTATGTGTGTTCAGGATCAGCTGTCCTCTGTTTCCTGTCTCTTGGGAGGCCCAGACCAGGCGCACACAAGCCTGGAATGATGGAGCAGAGTTCAGAACTGGTGGGGTCTGCAGCATCCTTGGCTGGCTAGGAGTGAGAGCCTGGGTTGAAGAAACAGCTCTCTTAGATGATCATAGCTTATGCACCAACCTTTATTTGGAGTAAGGTTGTACACATGCACTATATTTGGTGAACCATGGCTATATATAAACCTTGGAGAGTGGGAAGGGTTTCTTCTTAGTGTGAAGTTTCATAGGCTAGAGCTTAAAGTACTATGAATGCCTTATGTGTAAGTAGAATCTTTCCAGCAATCACAGGTACTTGCTGAGCAGGTTTTCATGAGGAAAGAAGGACTTGAATTTGTAGGTTTGACAAGGTAGAGAGCATAAGGACTTGGTACCCAGACAAGGTCAGAGAAGGGGTAGCCATAATGAAAAAGGGAGTCTAATGAGCTATTCAGACATGGTAAGACTGCGACCTTAAATAGTAGGGTATCCCCACAGATGTGAACTCTATAAGCTATAATAGCAACTGGCCTGACAAAAACCTACTGGGCTGCAGTGATACAAATATTATAGAAGTAGCCAACTATTTTCTGATTGGGTCTAAGTTAAGGCCTGTCAGAGGAGATGGACCCAACCTGGCATTATTAATTGGACCAAGAATCAGTGGCTAGATAAGTCATGATTCCCAGGGGAACCTACTACTAACTGTTTTCTTTTTTTTTTCTGGTAAATGAACATGGTAATTAAACAACTTCTGAAGAATTATTGCTGTACCCACAAAGAGCATCTTCTATCAGCGTCTGAAAGTCATTACATTTTACAAACATAATATCTATGTCAATAAATTAAAATCATAAGATATTTAACATTTTTGAATCTGAATCTCTTTGAGTTCTTCTAAATATTTATAGAGTTGGTATTTCCTGTGGTGAGATTGCAAGGACTTAAGAATTGCATATTTCCTAGATACTTTTTGAAAGCTGATTGGCTTCTAACATCTTTAGCTGGTTTAAGATTTTCAAGTATCTCTTATCTTATTAATATCTTTAAAACTTTGAAGATGTTTCTTATCAATATTTCTAGAGCATCTTAAGTTAAGGTGTGATCTCTAATGGTAGAAATAGACCAATTCTTCATGATTTATGGCTTAAATCAGCTTACCTTATTATTTTTTTTCAAAAAGCCATTTAGCTACAAAAGATTCAAGCAGCTTCCAGATTACCAAACAGTGTGTGTTCTTTTAGTTATATAGCTTACATATTTCCATTGATGGGGGAGAAGGAAGAAATTGTCTCGGAGGTGCATCCAGCTAACCCCAGATTACAAAGTATGCTACCTAAGACTTTGTAATTCATCCCTTTTATTCTTTTTGTTTGTATTCTTTATATTCACAAATGAAACTTAACTCTGTTAAGTTTAGCAGGGAAAGAGTAATTTACTTTCAAACAGCTTCATGGTTTCTGGTCATTTTCTTAATTCACTGCACTGTCTCAAAGTGCAATTTTAGTGTTAATTATATTCTAATAATAAAAATAAGATACAAGGTATGTGAATATATCCATGTGATTATAAGTGGTACCAGTAAAGCAGTCTATATGAACACTTGCTTTTTCTCTTTTAAATGGTATGATTCATTCTTCATGCCCTGCTCTGTTGTCTCTAATCATTTATTTGTAGCTCTTTCTGCATTTAGCAAAATGGCTTTTTTTTTTTCCCAAGCCTGCATTACCTGGAAGGAACCAAAAGCTTTTCTAATAAAAAGATAGTATGTTAAGAAACAGTTTCTTTTTCTAACTGAAAGTATTAAAGTCAAATGAGAGGACTCTGTTCTGAGGGCTATCTCATGCACAGGACTGGCTGACTCACTTGAATTTCTCAGTGGGACACTGCGCTGAAATGCTATCACCACACTGAAATGCTAAGTTTGGAACCTATGAGAGATAAGAGACAGATTTCTCAACTAGACCAGACACAGTTGGTTCTGAATTACTCCTTACACAAATGAAGAAACCTGCAATGAATTAATGTTCACCCTCCTGGAATTTTGCTGTGCTGTGTATCTTCTATCTTCCTCTTACAATGGAGGCTACTGAAATAACCAACACAGTCCTCCAGTCAGGTTTCCTTAGCCTTTCTCCACTTCTGGAACCAAGTTCTTTAGTTTAGTCAGTTAACACATAGAATGAGGGACAAGTAGCACAGAAAACACCCCTTCTGTTATGTGATGCCCTTACACATAGTCAGTGTCACATGAGATTACACATTCAACACCAAGTATGCCAATCAACCAGTGAAGATATATACTTTTGATGAGGGATCATGTGACTTCTGCCTGGTGTGAGAATATAGAAAATTAGGAAAGGATGTATGTACATAATATTAATGAATATTAAATATTTTTGAAAAATAAATAAATGTTAGCTCAAGACTTATTACCAGTGATAATCAAAACATTAAATTAATGGAGCACATTTATAAAGTGAAATGTTTTCTTAACTGCGTATCTTGAGTGAATATTCTAGTGATGGTTTTCTTTGTCATTCTCTATTAATTCAGGTATCACTTGATAATAATTTCAGGAAATATAAGTGTACACGATCTCTTTGCAACCAAATTGTACATATGCTTTTCTGTCTTCATATGTAGAAGAGATGTTAGGGTTAGATCCAATATTTGAGAACATAGGTACATGAAATGCATTCTACTTTGAAGGCACACTATTCAAACTAGAGAAATAGTGTCTCTTCATAGCAGATGCTTGCTATTCCTTCCAAATCCAGCAATCTCTGATTGAGGCCCATTAAAACCTATCACTGTCTGTCACCTTGGAGTGTAGCATCATACAATCAGGACACAATGATGCCAGATGTACTTTGACTCCTGAATAGTCTGTATAATTAGATTTGGCATGAATTACCACAAAACATCTCTTCTCATAATGACAAGGAGAACAAATCTGTTATTTTAATGAACCTCATTCTGAATTCTCAAATATTATAAGCATTGATAAAAATATAATTTGATTAGGTTAAACATACTCAGTTCAATCTTTTCAATGCATAGAATATCTTAAGCTACACTTACAAGTTAAATCAGAAAACTGAATACTTTAAAATGCTCTGGATCATGTTAAACCAAGAATTCATAAAACTTTCTTTCTACTTTAATGTTATAAAAACAATTACCCAAGAAGTCAACATAAAGTTGACATATTCCATTGGAATTTTTGAAAGAAAACTGAAAAAGACCAGAGACTTAAACAAAGATTTTGAACATTTTTGAGTAAATTTGAACCTTGCAATTCAGAAAACTATAAACACCTCATCATGATTATAAGTTTTCTATGAAAATAGCACATCAATAGGTTACTCTACTTAAGCACATGTGTTGCTTTATAAATAACTCCCAGAGTTTCACCGCTGTGATGTTATTTTCTCCAAAAGCAAACTTTCCTTGGATGTCTTTGTAGAAATTTGAGCACCATTGTTGATGCTGATTTTTCTTAAGCTGAAAAATATTACTGCTGAGTCTTAAACACACTGAGAATAGTGCCAAGAGGAACAACTTGCCCAGGATCTGTCTCATCAGGCTGAGCCCAGAACAGTGCCCAGAATCTTTAAAAAAAAAAAAAAACCTTAAAGGTCAGGACAACAGCAAGCTGCAGGGGTTAAAATTAACTTTCAATAAGCAAAAACATAGGCTTAAGTTTTACCAAAGTAATACTTTCTTCATTTGTAGCCATTTAGAAATTAAATGAATATCGATGACTTGATTAAAATAACAGACTTCAGATAGTGTTGTCTTACAGTAATAATGCTGTAGCATAATTTAAGAGCTGTTATGATCAATTTACACTTAAGAATTACTGGAAAACACTTCAGATTCTTCAAACCTAGGAAATAATTTCAGCTAAAAATGCACAGCAGTAAATGTATTGTGTACATAAGAGTGTAGTAAAATAGGTACGCAGTAATTGAAAGGAGACTTAAGTTGTTGTATAAAAAGTGAGAGTTTTATTTCCAGTCTCTAGAATGAGTAGCAATGTAGTCATTGTTTTGGTAGTTTTTGTCGTTACTCTTTATTTGGTTTTTCATCAACTAACAAAGGGCATAAAACATAATTAAAAACTACATATGTTAAATAAATATAAATACAATCAAGGTGTTTCTTTGTAAGTAATTGTTTCTCAACTGGGAGGGTACCTACAGGAAAGGAGAGAACTATTACATTAAAATAATCAGTTTATTTGAAAAATGAAACCACTAAGGTGATCTCAAATAGCTTCCTTACTGAAGGGAGTTGGAAGCATACCATCATGTAACCAATAGTGTGACTTTCTCACATGTCACAATTTTCAGTTGTTGTAATGAATGATTTATTTATTTCAAAAAGAGAACTAATATTTTTCCTATTTTATGCTCCCTGGTTTTGACTGTACTTTCCATGTCTATGGGTCATTTATACTATTTTTTTCCATTTGCATTTGTATCTGGGTTGCAATAGATGTTGTCCTCTGGCTTTGCCAGTGTCTTACTGACTATGATTTGATCACAAGCTATTCCCATTGTGAACTTTGAAGACATGAACTCAGTAGGCAGAAAAGCAGAAAGAAAAACAAATGAAGGAAGCTATAATAAAGATAATTTTAAAGACCACATATGATTATATATTTTTCAACTGGACTATATTACTAGAAGCTAAAATTAATTTCCTAAAAATATATTAAAATTAATAGCAATAAATGTTAAATGCTGATAATCTTTAATGTGTAATTGAATTAATATAGATGTATGTGCACCACACAGCATATATTTACTACATATTAAAAGTTATCTTAGACGCTGCCTTTTCTGAGCAACCGCCAAGATGGCTGAAGTGGAGCAGAAGAAGAAGCGGACCTTCCGCAAGTTCACCTACCGTGGCGTCGACCTTGACCAGCTGCTCGACATGTCCTATGAGCAGCTGATGCAGTTGTACAGCGCCCGTCAGAGGCAGCGCCTGAACCATGGCCTGCTGCTCAAGCGCCTGAGAAAGGCCAAGAAGGAGGCGCCACCCATGGAGAAGCCCGAGGTGGTGAAAGCACCTGAGGCACATGATCATTCTCCCTGAGATGGTCGGCAGCATGGTGGGTGTGTACAATGGCAAGACCTTCAGCCAGGTGGAGATCAAACCAGATGATCGGCCACTACCTGGGGGAGTTCTCCATCACCTACAAGCCGGTGAAGCATGGCTGCTCTGGTATCGGTGCTACCCACTCCTCCCGATTCATCCCCCTCAAGTAGCCGAGGCCAATAAAGACTTGGTTTTTTGGTCAAAAAAAAAAAAAAAGTTAGTATCTAAAATCATGTGAAAACCTAAACTTGACACCATAGATATCTTTAGTTATTTTGTGTGTTCTGCATAATATATGCTTTTCTCATTCATTTAGTAACTAAGGTATCACAACCAGTAGTTTGCTGAAAGACTTGAAAATTTAAATACAGAATGAAATGGTTACAAGTTTTATATTGTATTTGATACTAAAGCTTTTAAACTGCAACTTAAATGATTTCACATGAAGTACTTCTTTTATCTTACTATTCTTTGTTTTACTGAAACCTAAAATTCCTATTCAGAAGAGTCCTGTCTCTAGAGCACAAATGAACATTGCTAGTCAATTGTTACCTTTTATCTTCTTGAAATAGACTTTCTTGACTGAAAAGTTTATTTTTCTCAGATTTTTATTTAAGATAGATTCTATTCTTAGTCATTATTAGAAAATAAATAATGTACTACTATCATTTAATCTTCCTGTAAATATTTAAGAAGAGGTTGTTGGTAGTGTCAGTGGAGAGTAAAAATTTTCTATATGTATTCAAAGGAAGGCCCCTTTATATTTATTATTTATATTTATTTATTGAGTTTTACATGCTTGGATGTTTGGTCTGCATACATGTCTGTGTATCACATGTATATTTGGTGCCCTTAAGGATCAGAAGAAAGTCAAGCATCTCCATGAACTAATGTTATAGATGGTTGTGATTTTCTATGTGGATACTGAGAATAGAACCAATGTCCTTTGTAAGACCAAGTTCCCTAAATGATGAGCCATCTCTCAATCTTCAGTGTCTTTTTTAAGAGTATAAGTAATCAAAATAAAAATATTGAGTTGGATTTTTCTAGATTAAACTAGCATAAAACTTTGAAAATTTATTACATTTACTAAATTAATTTATTGGACCATGTTATTGTGGAAGAGTTTTAAAAACAGAATAACAATTAAAAAAGTATTTTTAAAGCATAGCTCTTAATTCTTCTTAGTCTTATCATCAATTTTATCAACAAATAACTCCTAACTTATTATTACTACAGCTAATACAAATTTCACTTATACATTATATGTTCTCAGAAATTACATACAGAAAGAAACATTAAAAATAAAAGATTTGTTGAACTTTGATGTCAAAATATGTATGTGTCCCTGCTTTAAAAGAACCACATTATAGAATAGAAATTTAGCTCTGTGCTAGAACACTTTGTGATGTAAACATGTGAGAGGTCCAGGGTCTGATCTGCACTAATGCTCACAACTCTTGAAGATTCACCCAGAACTTCAGAAATTTCACCTTCTGTTCAATACTTAACACACCAGCATTAGACTGCGAATCTGCTTTTTAAAAATCTCCTTCAGAACAGCGTGCTTTGCATTTTAAAATTACTTAATTATTTTTGTGTATCTTCTGCTTGCATGTTTGTCTATGCAGCACATGTTTTTGCCTGAAGCCAGAAAAAGGAGTAAAATCTTAACCTGGATTTAGAGATGCTTGTGAGCCACCATATGGGAAAAAAAAAAAAAAAAAAAGAATTGGACCTGAATCCTCTGAAAGAGCACTCAACACTCCTAGCCTCTGAGGAGTCTTTCAAACTGGGCTGTAATTATTATTTAGTGAACAATAAAGCTGTATAGATATTTTAAGCCTCTAATTGAAAAACATTTCAAGAGCAATGAAAATTGACACATTGCAGTCATCAAACCATTCACTTCAAGCCTTAATGGTTGGACCACTTGTCATGCTCATACATATTTGTCAATATTTTGCCTCTCAATGGTATCAAATCTTCTTAAAATTATCACTGCCTCTTTGGAAAACGAATTCTGTTCTTTCCTAACTAAAGTGTAATATTTCTCTTTCAATTGTACAGTTGTAATAATTTATTATTTGCATGTTGAATTAACTAACAAGTTAAGTTTGAAAATATCACAGCAACACTTTTCATCTAAGAATGTATCTCTATATTTCTAGCATCAATCTACCTTTCACAATCTATTCCTCATATATTTTTTTTGGAAATTATGGACCAATGTTTTTGTGTAAATGGTGTCAATCGTCTCTGTGTGATTAAGTCTCCTTCCTATTGTGTATCCCTGTGGAGAGGATGCTGTCTTAGGCTGTTGGAGAGTATGCCATGAGGAGCCTGACAGGTTAACTGATGGTCAGGAATTATTTTGTGTTCCTTCTCTAAGCCATTTACGTTTACCTTGGAGTAACTCAGCTCTAAGATAAGGTTGGACCTGAAGTTCAATACACGGCTTCAGCCACCCATCTAACCAGCTAATCCTTTCTTGTTGCTCCTGCTCAGAATATCCAACTTGTCTGGTATACAGCAATGAACCTACCCATGTGTTAGTATTTGATTGTTTCTCCATAAATCTTCAAAGTATGAGGAAGAAAACAGATCTGGGAGCAGAAAGCCACAATCTTTTTGCTGCATGTGACTCAGTGTCCTCAGGATGCATGCCCTCTTATTTGACCAACTACTAAAGGGATTGCTAACTAATTATTTATACTGTTTCAAATTAGTAAACTCATTCATTCTACTAAGTAAAATTACATTTTTAACAAGAAACTGACAGGTTAATTCTGATAATTGTTTTTTGCACTGAATGAATAAACTTCTAAAATTTCAAAATAAACAAATAGTGATACAGTTTCTGATAATGTCAGAGAAATGAAATTTGTAACTTAAAACTTCATATATAAAGAGATAAATATAGACATATAGTAGATTTTAAGTTAAAGGTGAAGTGTGAAGATACACCAAACACTGGGGATATTTCTTATCTGAGAAATTTGTGTGTGAGAATTCTACCAGCTAATTAAGTAGAAAGAAATTGTGTTAATTTATAGAATATATAATGAATCTTTCCCTAGTTTTCTATCTTCCTTAATTACTATATAGAGAGTTTCTTTGATTTAGCTAAGCTAACTGACTGCCTACCTGCATTATTATACTTTGTAGATCTATGGTTATTATTTTGAGACTTACAAAACACTGTAGTTATTAAGGATAACAAAGCATACACTTATACCTGTTATTGCTTCTGCTTTATGCTATGAGTGAATTCCTTGTGGTTTTAGCCTCCCTTATTTGCTCAGTGGAATACAAGCATTGACAGCTCCTTAAATATAATATAGTAGAGGCATACTGTTTATTCCTTTGGCCTCTCCATTGTTTAATTTCTTTCTGCACACTTCTCAAATGCTTTGGAATCTACCCTCAGTGGGCTGCCCCATCTGTGCTGGACTTAGCCTGGAAGCCTAACACCAGATAAACTTTCCCCAGTGGATGTGGACAGTCAAGCACAGTCTTTGTTTCCTGGCACAAAGTTTGCTAAGGCTAACACTGAACAGGCCTCTCCCAGCTACTCTTTCCTGTGTGTTAAGCATCTATTTCATCTCAGGACCTGACCTGACACTCCTGTTTGCCATGTTGTAAATTAATAGACTCAATCAAGCAATGTAATTTATTGATTTTCCTAAGAAAATCTTTCTGCAGCTTCCCCTCACCAAACTCTATCCAAACACCAGACTTGAGTGAGGCACAGCTCTGCTGCATGGAGTCTGGATATTGGACTGAACTGTGAATTGGTGGGACAAGAAATGGAAAATAGCATTGTAAGTAAGGGAAAGTTTTGTTTGAGAAATATTTATACATATTCTAGGCAGGATACATTCCGGGTTGAAGATTTTGTGGGTGTGTTGCTGTCATTTCCTCTCCACTGGCAGTCCTGCTACAAGACATGCCCCCTTCAGGCTCCATATCCCCTACTGCTAGGAGTCTCTGCTCCAAGTACACCCATGGGTTCCCCCTGTCCCATAACTTTCCCACATCCTAGAAAGAGATTCCCGCTGTCCCATGCCCACTAACAATTTACATTCTCTCTACCTTGTGCTCCCTACACCAGTCCCCCCAACTCCATACCCCTTTCCAACCCCTCCCCACCCAATTCTCTTCCTCCCTCCACCTCCAACATCTACTTTATTTATTCTTCTGAGAAAAATTCAAGCACCTTCCCTTGGTCTGTCCTTGTTATTTGGTATCTTTGGGTCTGTAGATTGTAGTGTGGTCATTCAAGGACAAAGATGAAGCAGAAACTGAGGGAATGGCCAACTAATGAGTGGCTCAAATTGAGACATATCTCATGAGCAAGAATTAATTCCTGACACTATTAATGAAACTTTCTTAGGCTTGCATACAGGATCTGAACATAACTGTCCCTTGAGGGCCTTCACTCAACAACTAACTGAAACAGATGCAGAGACCCACAGCCAAACATTAGACGCAGCTCATGTAGTCTTGTGAAAGGGTTGGGGGAAGGATTGAAGGACCCAAAGGAAGATGAGTTAACTAACCTGGACCCTTGGGGACTCTCGGAGACTCAACCATCAACCAAAGAGTAAGCATAGGCTGGACCTATGCCTCCCACATAAGTAGCAGATGAGCAGCTTGGTCTTCATGTGTGTCCCTGAAAAACTGGAATAGGGTCTGTCCTTGAATCTGCAGCCTGACTATGGAACCTGTTCCCCTAACTTGTCTGCCTTATTTGGCCTCAGTGGGAGAGGATGTGCCTAGTTCTGCAGTTGACTTGAGTGCCAGGGTGAGGTGACACCCAAGGGGGGCTTCACTCTCTCAGAGGAGAAGGGGAGGGAGAAATGGGGGGAGAATCTGTAGAGGGATGAGAGGAGAGATAAATAAATTAATGAAAAAAAATTACTTGTAAATTTCTTCTTTAAATGATGTGGCAATTTAATTTCATTTAAAAATTAATTGTCATTAGTTATCAAGTTCTGGGCATAACAGATGCTTTGATGCTGATGTGGTTCAGATCTGGAATTTATCCTAGGAAGGGCTAGTCATCACTTTGACACTTAAAAGATAGTGAAATCTTTAAGACCTGGGCTCCAGTGAGAGTTTTTATATTTTGGAATGCAAAACTTCAAAGGGACTTTGAGACCTGGTATATGCTCTCCACCTCTGCTTTGTAGCCATCAAGAAAAGAGCCACAGGCCTTACCTCTCCATCACAAACTCCATCCATTATGTACTGAAACCATAAGTCAGGTAAGCATTTCTTAAGTTGGTTTTCTTAGCTATATCACTAGAGCAATAGGATGCTAATATTTATGATAATGATCAAATACATTTACCATGTTATATAATATTTCTTAATAAATGTGGGTAAAAGCACCTTCTCTGAAACAGTATCCACATACAAATAATGTCTGTTTTCTAGAAATGTGTTGTTACTCAGAATTAGTTTTATATACATCAAAAAATTCACAATTCAGGAATACACAGTAGTGATTTATAATTTTTATTTTCTACCTTCCATATGTTTATTAATGATAGATTAATTTCACATACATTGTATTGTATTTGTGGAACATTGTTAATATTTTCACAAAAAAATTAGAATATATTAGAAACTTCATATAGTAGAAGTAAAAAGATCATAGAATGTTAGCAGAGGGTTCATTTGGTATTTGAGATAGCACAACAAATATGTAATATCTTAGAGGGAAATGATAATTAATTAAATAAGAAGATCCTAATATTAAACAAACACTTTAAAGTATTATAAAAAGAAAAATAGTAACCTCCAATTTATAGGTGGATAAAACAAACAAATAAATAAGCAAACATAAAAGAACTTATGAATGGAGTTTAGAAAAATCACAATCTTAGACTCTGAATCATATAATTAGTAATTTTAATGCTGAAATGTAAGATTTTTTTTCAGAAATTTAATCAAGTTGATAGTTGAGTTTACTATTTTATTTACAGCACACTTTTGTTGCTTGAGAGAGACCCCGAATGAGAGAGGTACATTAGATCAGGTTTCATTTGAATTGTAAGTATCCAGTTCTGCCATTCAATGACCACCAAAAATGATTTGATTCTATAGTAGCATCTGAGCATTTCTTCAGGGTTAATTATTAACCATCTTCATCACATCTGTGAAATCTCTGATTATTAAATGAGACAAAGAAATTATTCTCACTGCACACCTGCTGCTGCTTGTATGTGCAAGAGCCTGTCATTTTAGAGCACTGTCCAAAAAAAATATTAATCTCCCACTTGGAAACATTAGCAGCCAATGTAACAAGTGAGATTGAGCCCTAATCTTCTCACTTCTATGGAGTAGAGATCAATTACAGATAATGAAATGTGATAACATTAATTTGGTTGATACTGATGTCCCAAATCAGTGCTGTAGCTAGAGGCGGCTGTAGGTAGCTTATTGAAACCCAAAGTAAATTGGGGCAGTTCCTGGAGCAGCATAAATTAGTCAGAACCTTAGAGACATTGGGTATATTTTAGAAGCGAAGCGATGAACTCTCTAAGAATTATGCCACCTTAATTCAGTAATTTGGTATGCCTCGGGGTTTGCATGTATTTCAGGGGTACTGTAATGAAGTGTGTAAGTATTCATTTAAACACAGAAGTCCCCAACGAATAAAAGGCATGTCTAATTCACGACAAATGCACCATTCTCAGAATGTTTCCAGAAGCAACGACAACATGGACCAGATAGGTGAGATAAGTTATTAGAAACATACAGGATGAAATGGGTGAAATGGATTAAAGAAATCATTGAAAACCAGGTCACTTGCAAATGAATTAATAAAAACCCATACAAATTGTAGAAACAGGTAGTGACTCCCCTTTCTATATTTAACTGACTTCTGTAGCTTGGGTACACTCACCACAGTATCAAAGTTTTAATACACTATTTTTAGAGATTCAAGGCAAATGGTATGCATAAAAAGGAGGATTGTACAAATAGAGGTAATTTTACTGGCCTCATTCAGGAATACAAAACAAAACAAAACTCCTTATATTGTATATTTTTGAAAATGAGGAAAGGAGATATAGTTTCATGAAATAAAATAATCTCATTTATATTTTTGACTATAATTTCTGTGTTTTGAACTCTACTTGTTTCTGTTTGATTTAAAGACTCTGAAGCATCTTGTAAGGGTATAGAAAGGGAACAGATTATTAAAGACGCAGAAAGAAAGGAAAAAGGTTTATCAACATCTATATTGTTTTCAGTTGTATGTCAATTGCTTTCCTCAATCTTGCTTTTTAAATTATTTTAAAATTATTTCTTTGGTATTTTTAAGATTAAATCATGCCATTTACTCTTTCCTTCAGGCAAACCCTCATATATACCCTACCCTTGTTATTTTTCTAATTATCTTTTTTCTAATTTTTACTAATTATTTTTACATACACACTTGTCTAAACTCATAAATATAAGTGGAAATAAAATAACAGTGCCTCATGGGAGGAAGAGCACAAAGAGGAGAGGCCTTGAGATATGAAGATGAATATGCCCAACATATGAAGTTTTTCAGATGAATTAAAATAGAAGTAAAGAGATTGATCACAGGATATAATGCAGAATGTTACAACAGATTGTAACTTAAAGGAAGAATCTCAGTGACATGGTTGAGCATGAGAGACATAGACAAGGAATGCCATCGCTCCATCCAAAGCCAAAAGAGTTATACATATGTACTGTGGTTGACAAGGTCACCCAGGCTCACAGGAATGATGTTCCTTCTAGTAAATCTTGGATTGGAAAAGAAAATGTGTGCAGCATGGACAGTGTGATCTTGGCCTCTCAGTGTTGCAGCAGTAAGTTTCAGATGAGCAATAAAAGAAAACAAGAGCAGCCAATCAATAACTGGCTAGAGTTGGAGCCTCAGCTTACGTTATAACTGAGCTTGTTCATGCCTTGAACTCTGATCCTCCTGATTTTACTTCCCAAGCCCTGGGATTACATGGGAGTGCCACCATACTCAGCTCCTTCTAATAATGAGAAATGCCCCTGGCAGGTTCAAAAAGAGCATTAGGATAAGTGTCATTTGTAACCAATGATGTGAGACTGGCCTCTCCCCATCAGAAAAAGCAGAGATTAAAAGAAAAACAGAATAGTTGAGTCTTGAAATAGATAAATACATGGATGAACGGATGGATAAATGGGTGGAGAGAGAGACATATGAAAGCAGACCTAACGTATATTATTAAAATACAGCCTAAAGATTTTAGTTTTTGTCAAGTGTCATCATGAACAAAGGAATTCCAGTGAACAGCTCAACTTGGGATCCATCTCAAGGTGTGGTTCCAAGGCCTGACACTTTTTTTTTTTCCAAGACAGGGTTTCTCTGTGTAGCTCTGACTGTCCTGGAACTCACTCTGTAGACCAGGCTGGCCTCAGAACTCAGAAATCCGCCTGCCTCTGCATACGAAGTGCTGGGATTAACGGCATGCGCCACTGCCTGGCTGCCTGACACTCTTACTGATAGTGTGCTTACAGACAGGAGTGTAGCATGGCTGCCCTCCAAGAGGCCCAACAAGCAATTGACTGAGACAGATGCAGATGCTTACACACAGCCAATGAACAAGAGCTGGGGACAACTACGGTTGAATTAGGTAAAGAAGAACTTGTGGAGAAGGGTGACCCCGTAGGAAGACCAGCAGTCTCAACTAATCTGGATCCCAGAGATCTCCCAGACACTAAGCCACCAACCAGACGATGGACACTAGCTGCTCCAAGGCCCCCAACACATATACGGCAGAGGATTGCCTTGTCTGGCCTCAGTGAGGGAAGAGGCATATAACCCTGGAGAGACTTGAGACCCCAGGAACACAGGAGGCCTGCCAGGGTGCGTGGAGGGTGAGGACATCCTCTTGGAGATGGGGGAGGAGGAATGGGATGAGGAACTGTCAGAGGGTAGACTGGAAGGGGGATAAGGACTGGACTGTAAAAAATGATTAAAGATCATTTTAAAATATGACCATAAGTTATAAATCAGTATCTGTCAGAGAATGACATCATCTAACAAGAAAAGCAAAATAACAGCTAAGCATATAATAAAATAATAATGAACCTTCTACCACATCTCATGCATTAACCCCATCCCAACATTGAAGGAGTTAAACTCTAAAATTAATACAATCAATTTGACAACACATATAATGTGGGATTTGTTAATGGATAATGTACACCAAGCAATTCTACCCAAAAATTTGATCTGTGGATGAGGTAGAAGCAAATCCATTATCTGCTTCACATATCCTGCACTGTGGTCCATTTTACATATCACATTTAAAGAAAAAAAAGATAAAAAAAATACCATCTTAAGCTCTTTTGTTATATATGTGCTAGTGTGTGTATTTGTTGTATGTAATAAGTAGGTACATATAAACTGTTATGTAGAATATTAGTCTATACATATGAACAGATATACTTACCACCATAAACTCAGGGTTTCTGGGATGCTCAGCAACTGCTCTGTCAATAAGGCAGGTCATCTGCTATACATGCTCACATACTTAGTCTACTATAATTGGAAATTTGTACTCACAGCTCCTTTCCCTGTGTTTCCATGGGTTAAAATATTAGTGTGCCAATTTGCTTAAAGAAATGAAAAGTTCAGATGAAGAGTAGGTACTAATAAACTCATTGTAGATTTTTAAAGAAGAAAAAGAATTCATGCCAAAAAGAAATAAATAAAAAGAAAAGAATTGCCAAATTATAAAAAGAGAAATAATGAATAATTAGTCTAATGCACTCTTTGTTTATTGGTTTTCATCTTTTCCACTTTCTTCCAATACCAGACAGTATACTTTAATTTGTATAGTTTTCCCAGTAATACCTTAATAAATAATAGGGAGAATTTTTGTACTATATTCTTGAGCTCAAAGAATAATTTAGGGAACACCATATAGTTTTTCAGAAGTTTAATTAACAAAATCAAAATTATCATTTTATTTCAAAATATGACATACTTATGATAAAATGTTATGGTAAATATTTTAGGTTCATGGGATAGAGAATACAGAGAAATTATACTTTGCATTTATCCTGTAATTGGAAGGTAGAGATAATACATAGTCATTAAATGGTTAGATGTTAGATGACTACATAGAGGACATCTAGCAAGCGACATGTAATGTTGGTATAGATTCTCTTATAGATGAACATTCATTAAATACTTTGCTATATATGCATACATATATTTATTTTTTAGTAATAGCATTTATACTTTATTAGTTTTATTGATATACTTAATATAATTAGTGATGTGTAGGTATTGACACTAAATTTCTAAATTTATTTCTTCTTCTTTTTTTGGAGACCTTTTAGAGTTTGGAGACTGTTTAGTCAATAGTAGCAGAGAATGGAAATGCCATCTACCCATTGTGTAGAGCAAAACTTGTAAACAGGCACCTTGAGAAGCAGTGTTGCACATAATAAAATGAATCCAAGTGTTTCTGTTGCATTTTTTGGAGCTACATATAACACCTGCCACTTAGTTCTTAATTTCTATTCTTAAAGTTGTAATGATTTCAAGAACTGATTGTGTTGAACAGTTTGTTTGTGGAAGCAGTGATGTCTGCCAAATTAAACCATTTTTGTGAAGAGTGCTCATTTATCATCCTTGGATTTCAACCAAGCACATTTCAGAGATAATGACATAATGTAACTGCAAAACTTCAACTTGACTGGCATAAGGTTTCAGTAGAAATATTCCATCTCTGACTCTGTCCATCTATCTATTTCTACCCGTAGCCAGATCTATTAGGCTTATTGCCCACTTTTCCATTTGCTCTTCCTTGGGGTAGTGGATCGCAGTTTTGTCTGTGTATTGAGGTCACTTGGGAAGCTAGGGGGATGCTGATGTTTAGATTCTATCCATAGAAATTCAGGTTTCATTGGTCATGGGCACTGAACCTCCTCCACATCTTTCTAATATCCAGTGACTTGTAGAATAATTGTCCATATTTCAAGACTTGAGCAAGGACAATAAGAAACATGGATTTTTACAAACATTCCTTCAGAATTGCTCCATGAAAATAATGAGTCCTGCTTTGAGCATGTTTTAAAATAATAGACATTTTTATGATGAAAGATTTTGTATAGGTTACTTGCTATATATCAGTAATTTAAATCTGAGAAATGATTCCATTTTTCTATATTGCTGTGGTACCTCATCTATAAACTTAGACTTCCAAACTTTCTACTGTGTTTTAATGTTCTACAGAACTGACATAAATGGTGTAATTAATATAAAATAAAATACAGTGGATTGTTGGTAAATATTAAATAAGCATGTTATAAAGAAGAAATAAAATTATGATCTGTAGAATTTTATGATTTCCATGACATATTTGCTTTTAATCATGGTTGCTCTCAACCTATCATATAATGTCACCCTGCTCAGAATTTGATTATGGCTTCAACATACACTGCCATTTACATTGTTATATACCAAGCTTGATGAAGACTATTGACAATTTTTATAGACATATGGCAATTGTTTAAGCTTGTGTGTCACACCCACTCCTCTACTCCAGTCAAACCCAAAATATCGGGGGTAAAAGCCTGATTAGGATTAGAGGCAATAAGGATCCAAAAGGAGTTCTGTGCCTCCTGGATATTCAGACAGTCGCTGGTATCTCCTAACTCAGATGTGTTCCAGATTAGTCTTTCCAATCATCAACACGCCCTCATATTTAGGCATAAAGGTACCCCAAGAAGTGATTCGTAAATGGCCTAAGATTGGGCATTGTTTCCTGGCCAGCACAATGTTTCCAAAATATCCTAATTCAATTCCTAGAAGTCCTTAGCTTGGAATTTCTCTCAAGGGATCTGCCTTATCAGATAGAATGTCCTCAGAGTTACAAACTAGAGAGTAATCGAAGGGCTTCCCTCACTTAAGGGCATTAGCAGGAACTGTTAGATCAGAACTTCCTGGTCCTTACCTCTAGCAGAACCAGAGAATTAGCATAGAAATACCAAATTAGCCCCGGTTGGGGGTTGGGGGGGGGACACCATTGCTGTTCCGCAGCTTCACAACTGGATACGTGATCTTGGTCCGTAAGATCACTGACCTTGATGTGGCAGTCACATGCCTACATGACTCTTGTCATCTTCCCTGCTTGCTGTATGATACTTAAGCCTACTTTTCACTTTGTATAGGAGGAGAACTCACATTAGAGACTTGCACTAGGACTCATACTTGGGGAATTGCACTGAACTCACTCGCACACCGATTAGAACCAGAACTTAGTTAAGTTAGGACTCAGACTCATGCAGCCCGCAGTTTCTGGGGCCCAGAGTGCTTGGGCCTGAGGGATGCAGCACCAGTCCAGAGGAGACAGCTGCTGCTTTAGACCCAGTGTGTTTTATATGGCCTAGGATGGATGTACCTTAACTGCTGAGCTGCCAGATTTACCATCTCTCTTTTGCAATGACTGTAAAACTCTGATGCCATTTTTAAGAAATACATTCAGATCCTGTACTTCATGTGTCCTCTCTGCCATCATTTCTTCGCCTATGCCTTGTCGACCTGACTAGGACCCCATTTCTCCTGCGGGTTGAGGGAGGCTCAGATCGGCCAGCCTGTGGCACTTGTGAAAATATTACTTATGGTTAATAGGGAAGAAATGAGGGGCTCTATAGAAGAATAAAGCTTTTCTTGGTGATTGAGACCCTGGGAGCTCTGAGGGTACTAGTTAGTTCATATTGTTGTTCATCCTAAGGGGCTGCAAACCCCTCAGCTCCATTGATCCTTTCTCTAACTCCTTCACTGGGGACCCTGTACTCAGTTCAAGCGATGGCTGTGAGACTCTACATCTGAGTTAGTCAGGTACTGTCAGAGCCTCTCAGGAGATAGCTATATTTACACTGGCTTGCCCTTCCTTTAGTCTCTGCTCCATAGTTAATCTCTGCAACTCCTTCCGTGGGTATTTGGCTCTCCCTTTTAAGAAGGAATGCAATGTCCACCTTTTGGTTATCCTTCTTCTTGAGTTCCTTGTGGTTTGTGGGTTGTTCTTCCTGTATTCCAAACTTCTGGGCTAATAACCACTTATCAGAGAGTGCATACCGTGTTTGTTCTTTTGTGATTGGGTTACCTCACTCAGGATGATATTCTCCAGATCCATCCATTTCCCTAAGAATTTCATAAATTTATTGTTTTTAATAGCTGAGTAGTACTCCATTGTGTAGATGTACCACAATTTCTATATCCACTCCTTTGTTGAGGGGCATCTGGGTTGTTTCCAGGTTCTGGCTATTATAAATAAGGCTGCTATGAACATGGTGAAGAATGTGTCCTTATTACATGTTGCAGTATCTTTTCAGTATATGCCTAGGAGTGGTATAACTGGGTCATCCGGTAGTACTATGTCCAATTTCCGGAGGAACCGCCAAACTGATTTCCAGAGTGGTTGTACCAGTTTGCAATCCCACCAGCAATGAAGTAATGTTCCTCTTTCTCCACAACCTCTCCAGCATCTGCTGTCACCTGAGTTTTTTATCCTAGCCATTCTGACTGGTGTGAGGTAGAATCTCAGGGTTGTTTTGATTTGCATTTCCCTGATGACTAAGGATTTTGAACATTTCTTTAGGTGCTTCTCAGCCATTCGATGTTCATCAATTGATAATTCTTTGTTTAGATCTGTACCCCATTTTTTAATAGGGTTAGTTGGTTCTCTGGAGTCTAACTTCTTGAGTTCTTTGTATACATTGGATATTAGCCCTCTATCAGATATAGGGTTGATAAAGATCTTTTCCCAATTTGTTGGTTGCCATTTTGTCCTATTGACAGTGTCTTTTACCTTACAGAAGCTTTGCAACTTTATGAGGTCCCATTTGTCAATTCTTGATCTTAGAGCAGAAACTATTGGCATTCTCTTCAGGAAATTTTCCCCTGTGCCTATTTTTTCAAGGTTCTTCCCCACTTTCTCTTCTATTAGTTTTAATGTATCTGCTTTGATGTGGAGGTCCCTGATCCACTTGGACTTGACACATGGAGAGGTCTGATTGTTCTAGCAGCATGTGTATAGTAGATGATTGCAATTTGATCATCAATAGGAGGAGAGGAGCTTGGCCCTGTGAAAGTTCTGTGCCCCAGTGTAGGGGAATGCCAGGGCCAATAATTGGGAGAGGGTGGGGTGGCAGGCATGGGGAGGGGGGAAGCAATAGGAGTTTGTTTTTGTTGTCTTTGTTTGTTTCTTTTTTTTTGGAGGGGAAACTGGGAATGGAGAAATTTACATGTAAATAAAGAAAATATCTAATTAAAAAAAAAGAATAAAGCTTTTCAAATCAACCCAGACAGAAAGCTTCCATTATGAACCCATTAGGTATCAGATGTACTTCTTAGAATTATAATGGTATCTATACTATTAAAGAAACTATGTTTTCAGGCAAAGAAAATCAGAATATCATTATCTAGAGTAAATTCAGTGACTGTTATTGTATATGAATAAAATAAGATATACAATATGATAGAAAGTGATTGGCATAGATAGCAATTTCAGTTTAGTTGGTAGAAGACTTTTTGGGGTGTCTTACTGGAATTGACATAGGGAGGAACACAAGATTATCATGCTCTAACGTGTTAAAATGTAGCTTGAACAATAGAATTATGGGATGAAATTCATCATGTAAATGCTGCAGAGAAAGAAGGCAAAGCTATAGCTTGTTGATATAGTAGAACAACTGCTTTAATGTAAAGTTGACTTAGTTTATCTATAAGTAAAACTTAGAAGTCTAGCTCTAATAATATTGAGTTCCAAGTTATGTTTACAAGAAATCTTCACTAACCACAGTGGTGAAGAGCATATGAAAACAGATGATTCCAGAAGCATCTTAAACAATGATAAAGGAAGATTATAGTATTGTTTACTAAATTATATGCTGAGGTCTCATCCCTGCCACATTCATGGTTGTTTGGTGAGCTTAATTCCCCTGGTCCCTCATGTATATTTTATTTATTTATTTATTTATTTATTTATTCATTCATTTTGGTTTTTCAGGACAGGGCTTCTTTGTATAGCCCTGGCTGTGCTGGAACTCACTTTGTAGACCAGGCTGTCCTCAAACTCAGAAATCCACCTGCTTCTGCCTCCCAAGTGGTGGGATCAAAGATGTGCGCCACCACTGCCCGGCATCCTCATGCACATTTTAAAAGACTCTTTATCCTAATATTTTGCTGTTCAAAAATATGCATGGAATTTTCTTGGCTTCAGAAAAAATATGAAACAGTGGTTAACACTAAGTATAGTGATGTAAATTTGAATTATGACATAATTGTTATGTAAAACAGCCTGTATTTGTTGAGCTTTTCATTGCGGAATTTAAATAGAAAATTTAGATCTTATTAAGAAAGAGACAGAAAACTCGGATCTGAAAAATAAAACAAGTAGAGAAATGCTTCAGAAAAGTATGAACACAGTAAAGAAAATAAAAAAGAAAGGAATATTATTCTGGGGTCTGCTTTGCAGAGGAAACTCTCATTTCAGCCATTAAAGTGCCACAGTGAACTTATTTCAATTGTACAATACTATTTTAAAAACTGGAGATACTTACAAATGGTAATAAATAAAGTCAAATTCTTTGGGTTGGACACAGAGACAGGAAGGAATGGCTGTCAATAGAGATAGGGATTTCTTTCCTTGTCCTAACCTTCAAAGGAATAGAACACACTGGCATGATACTACATTGAATTCCTATGTGTAAAGTCATCCTTGTGAGTAAAAGAAAGCTTCTTTGATGAACCTCCATTCTGAATACCTTGAACACTAAGCACATTGTGACAGTCAAAGTAGTGCCTTGACACATTGCCTGAGTTTGGATCCAAGTGACAAATCTCAAGTTTTGACTGTAAGGATGTCTTCAGAAATATCCAATGAAATAGAGAAGACCCACCACATATTGCATAGCATCTTAGTCTGGTTTCCAGGCTGAATGAAAATAGAAAAGGACGCTGGGCAGTGGTGGCACATGCCTTTAATCCCAGCATTTGGGAGGCAGAGGCAGGCCGATTTCTGAGTTCTGAGGCCAGCCGGGTCTACAGAGTGAGTTTCAGGACAGCCAGGGCTACACAGAGAAACCCTGTCTTGTAAAACCAAAAGAAAAAAAGAAAAAAGAAAAGACAAAAGAAAATAGAAAGGGAAAGGTGCTATTCAGGTTCCCTCCTGTCAATGTCTCTGTCTGGATCGCATTTGAATACAGTTATATTACCCACCAAAAAATAAAAAATAAAATAACAACCATTTTCTGGGTATGTCTCTCTAAGATATGTTCAGATAAAAAGAATGAGTTACACAATGATTAAAGTTTGGTTAGAGAATTCAGATCCCTCACAAAACTGAAGATGAGCCTGATATATTTTTCCGTTAGCAGGAAGACAAGAGCATACTTTGCTACCTTTTTCTTGTTCTAATAAATCCGTATTGGCCTTCAGTTTTGTTTGCCTTTTGCTACCAGGACATTACGCTTACTGAAACCAAACTTAGCTATCTGTTTCTCAATATCTGAGATGTACATTATACATTGATGTTTTCTCATTTACTTATTGTGTAAGAATTTTATTATAAAAATAGGTATATATTGATATAACTAATGATTATTATGATTATTATAAGAAACATATGAGGGCTAGAGACTTGACTCAGCAGTAAGGAACAATGACTGCTCTTTCAGGGGACCCAGGTTCAATTTCCAGAACCCACATGACAGCACACAGGGTACCTGACACTATTACATAGACATGTGTGCAAGAAGAACAACAGTGCAATAAAATAAAAATAGATATTTTTTAAAATACAAAGATACTTATTAAAAAAGGAACGTATCATATGCCAGACATTATAACATCCAAGATGTATAATTTTATAATTTCAAATTTATAATGATAAGTGTCAGTTTACCTAGACTATTTTAGAGTAGTAGAAAAAGGAGGTTTTTTTGAAGTATTATTGATTTATAATCAAAATGCAGTTAATTCAAAATTGAAAAGACATACTATGTTTGATTCTCCTATTTAATACATGGTCAAAAACACCTAACATCTTACTTTTCATGGCCACTGAGAATTTTAGACTATAGAGTTAATCAAGATTACTGGTGGTATGATTTTCATGTATTATGTATAGAATGGTAATGGCTTTGAGATATTAATATTTTCATACCTAAGATTGACATATAAAGATGATAGCCTTAAGCCTTTTCTATAAGCAAAATCTGGAGTGAATTGTTGAAAAGCTAATTATAATAGAAAGCACAATATTTACTTCTATTTAAACATTTAATTTTAAAATGTTGGATTTCTTTAATTAATTCTACTTAGGATATTTTGTCTTGCTATTGATTAAGCTTACCTATCATATTTTTTAAATTTTCTTACAATCATGGAAGAACACTAGACAAGAATGTGAACAGTAAAAAATTTAATAGTGTAAAATATTGTTTTCAACATGTTTTGTTTGCAAAATAAACCGATTACAAAAGAAGCCCTGGAGAACATGCCAATTAGCTATTTTTAAACATAAAAATAAAATATAGATGCCACTTGAAAATTTTATATCAGTTCATGTATTTTGACCGGAAGAGATAAATTTTGCTGCAATATCCCCAGACGTTTGTACAATATGAATGCTTTTCCGGAAGTCTTGAGAGCAGTGGTGGTAGATAGGTACTCCACAGCATTTATTGATTTCTCCTTCAGGATAGAAGTGAAGCCACGAACTTGGTAAGCTAAAGTTTCTTGGGGAAACAAAGTACTTTTGGATTTTGTGAATCTCAAGTGGAATAGATGTCTGAGAGGTTTCATAGAAACAATGTGACATATATCTGGGAAATGGGGCATGTCTCCTTCCTACTGATTCTTACTATCCCTTTTGCCTGCTGGATAACTGATAGCATTTCAAATGCACTTCCCTACAGTTCTGATCTGCAGATTAGAAACTATCTATTAAATATTAATTGATCACATTTGTTAAAATTCTGCTTTATGTGTATAGATGTAGGACTAAAAATGACCATTTTATTTACTGGTTCAAGACAATAAAATCTGAGATGATGTTTGACTAGATTTCTGTAGATTTGTACAAGGTATCCTGTATAAAACTCATGTAAGCAAAATCTAAGAGTAAATGACTGATATGAGACAGTGGAGAGATCATTTGTTCTCTATATCATGTTAGATGGTTGACTTACTGTATGAGAAAGCCAGGTCAGACCTGAGCATCAATGAGTCTCATTCTGGAAACCACTATTATAAGTGGAATTGAGTGACCAGATTGCCTATTGCTTAGATGATTTGATATACAACTTTATTGTCATAAGGTAGCCTGTTAATTATAGGGATGGTGCACATATAAAACACTAATTTGGGCATAGAATTTTGATAAATCTGTGTAAAACATTTCAAGAACTTTATGCAATGCCAAACTTCACTGAGAAAAATCCAATAGGATTGCTACAATTACACAGTAACAGATGAATATTAACACATTCTTCACATATTACATTTCTATAAAAATTAATTCTTCCTATGCAATATTAGATTAATATTGCCATAAAAATACAATTAGTTCTGAGAAGGCTCATCATGTTTGGAATTTTTGTTTCTTGTAGTTAATATGGCAAGTTAAAACCAATTATTCATTCTATGTACACCTGAAATTGCTTATTGTCATACCTTGTTTATATTCATTAGAACTGTCAAATCCTTACATGTATTAGTTGACTTTAGGTTTCTCTCATGAGTCAAAGACTTGGTATCTTCCTCTCTTGGATCTAAAGAGAGACTAAGTATCTCATTCTATCTTGTGCCTAGTTGATCTATGATATTCTGATGATGAACAATGATTAGAAGTGGTTTGTATCACTCTCTGACCCTTCTGCCTCTGCCATATATATTCATGTCTGCTCCTCTATTTTCTTGTCAAAAATATTCATGTATATTGTATGTCCTAAGTGTATGATACCGAAGAGTTCCAGAAGAAGATATTATATCCTTTTGAGCTTGAGTTGCAGGCATTTGTGAGCTATATAATGTGGCTAATACAAACAGAACTTGTGTCAGTTGAAATAACACTAGATGCTCTTTACCACTGAGGCATTTTTTCTGTGATCACTACTTTTCTATTTTACTAATAGGAATAAATATAGCAAAGTATTTAGGAACTATACAGTGAAAATGGCTGATTTCTCAAAACTAGTATCCTTTATTATATTAAGCTATTAATAATCCTGCCATAGCCATCTCCTTGTATTTATATTTAATATAGATATTGCTACCATATTTATAGGATTGTTTTTTAGATATATCAGTTTCAGTTGCAATAATTAACCTACTAAAAACTCCTTATATGGTTTATTTTAAGTTATGGGAATTATTTTCTGTACACATTTATTTTATTTACCTTTTAGATACCTATGAATAATATTTTGATGAGTCAAAGTACATACTGTATATCATGGACTCAATAGAGGGTTACAAAATTTCACTTAGTTTTATACTTCATAAGGGATTATATTAATGCCCTAGTTATTTATAGACAGTTGAACAGAATTTACCTTCAATCCATGTATATTCTCCTATATTGATTTCCAGAACTGGCAAGCCTGCAGCCCTCAGGCTGAAGAGTATATATGCATTTAGTTCGCTTGACACTGTAACACAGTATGTCAGTGACAGAGTTCATGCTTGAGAATATTGTAAACAAGTTATAGAACAATGAAACAAAACTTCATTTTTTAAAGTAAATATAAAATGTTGTGATGAGTCATAGTCATATTCAGGTAGTGTGTGGTCCAGAGTCTATGAGTTGAATACTCTTACCTTAATCGTGTATATATGAATTTTAAAAATGCAGTTTGGGATGCTATGAACATAGATACTATATTAAAGGGTTCGATGAAAGAATAAAATAGTTATGTCTGGTGTAACTAAAGGTGTTTCAAATATTTTGCATCCATGTTTGGTTGAATTCATGGATATAAAATCCATGGATACAGGAAGAAGGTGCATTATTTGTTAGCATCCAGAGCCTGTGGTGATACATGGGTGGGTCCACAGACCTGTTGCCAGGGCAACAGCCACCATATTCCCAGAATCCGTTGGGCTCACCTCCCACCTTTACCTAAGCGGCTGCTACGTCACAACCCATATATATATATATATATATATATATATATATATATATATATGAACTTTCCTCCATCTTGCTCTCTGTCTCTCTGTCTCTCTCTTTCTCCCCTCTCTTTCTGCACCACTACCCCTACTCCCTCTCAATTAAACCTCTTACACGTGGAACTGTTTAGGCCTAGTGTGGTACTTCCAGATGCAACCACCGATGTTCCAACACATCATTTGGTGCCGAGAATCGGATCTTAGCGGTTCGCCTGCTCTTCACGGGTAGCGGGGCGGGCAGAGAGCACAACTACGTGAAGCAGTCCCATCACCCACCAACAACCGCAGCCGCTATCGGTAAGTGAGTTCGCGGCCCCCTCATCTGGCGGCTGCTACAGCCAAGCGCCGCGGAACTACAAACTCTTACCACGTGAGCTGTGCCCCACTCAGGCCCAATTCAGTTCCATGTTTTCCATTTACCAGACTGCTATAACCAGTCACACAGACACCGGCATATTAATTAATAGGATCAGTCAAGGGGAGGACCTCCAGCTTTCCAGATAAGGCCTGGCCAACCTTCCCTGAAACTACGGAGTTACAGCCTCCTTTGACTTACGTGTTAGGACTTTCTGCCATTGGGTGCCCCTCCCTTGGAAGTAACTCTCGCTCCTAATCTTTCACCGAGCTCTCGCAGCTGTCAAACCCCTGGATCCAGGGTAGGTTGCCTTCCCACAGCAGGCCTGTTGAGGCCTATTGCCACCAGGGGTTTCTCGTGAGGACTTGAAGCACTAGCCTTGGTGGTTAACTCTTTGGTGCTTGGATTGTTCTCAGGACGCCGGTACAAACATCCAACCACTCCCCAATGGGTTCCAGAATGTCTTTGGCAGTTCCTCCAGGCACCCCACTGGGATGTCTCCTAGAAAATCTCAAATCTTTAAAGCTAACGCCTGACTTGAAGGCATCAAAATTAATATATCTCTGTAATAAGATCTAGATTAAATATCAACTAGATGGGAATTCAAAGTAGCCACTTAATGGTACTCTAGATCCAGCTATTTTAAGGGATCTTAATACATACTGTCAGCGAGCTGGTAAATGGAAGGAGGTTCCCTATGTTCAAGCATTCATCTATCTCCATTCCAGTCCCTCCTTGTGCTCTTCTTGTTCCCCAACCCAAATTCTCTTAGCCATGAAATCTACACAACCTCAACCTCCTCTAGATGACGCTACAATGCTAGATACAGCTAATGATCCACCCACTTTTCACCGTAATCCTGTCTCCTCGCCACCAAAAACCCAAACTGACGCCTCAGTTTCTCCTCCTCACCAGGATGCTCCAGAGCCTGCTAGCTCTCCCTCTCTAGACCCCTCCCCTTCTGTGCCAGATTTGGGCCGCTCCAAATACCCCACATTGGCACCTGCCTTCACTCCTCCTGTCACCTGCTCTAAGTGTACAGCCAAACCTTCAAGTCCTTTCTCTCGAAAGACACCTGACCCAGCAACAGTCCGACCCCTAAGGGAAGTTGTTGGAGTAGATGGTCTCATCAGAGTACATGTTCTGTTCTTGCTTAGTGAACTTTCCCAAATAGAAAACAGGCTGGGGTCCTATACTTCTAACTCTTCCAAGTTTATTAAAGAGTTCCAGTATATCACTCAATCTTGCAGCTTGACTTTCCATGACGTTTATATGATCCTTACTAACAATTTACTTCCTGAAGAATGCAGATGAGTCTGGGAAGAGGCAAGAGTGCATGCAGACAGGATTCACCAGACAGACAACACATACCCAATTGGCTCTGAGACAGTACCGGAACAGGATCCCCAGTGGAATTACAATTCAGCAGGTGGTATTTTAGCCAAAGATAGGTTCATTACATGCCTTCTGGCTGGTCTTAGAAAAGCGGCCTTAAAGCCCGTAAATTTTGAAAAACTCCAAGAGGTTGTCCAGAACAAGCAAGAGAATCCATCTCAATTTTTAGAACGCCTTACGAAGGCTTTATTACAGCATACCAATGTGGACCCTGAAAACCCAGAAGGTAAGCAACTTCTGATGACCTACTTTTTCTCCCAGAGCTACCCCGACATAAAAGCTAAACATAAAAAACTGGAGAGGGGACCCCTAACTCCACAGGCAGAAGTCTTAGTGCTGGCCTTCAAAGTGTACCATGGAAGAGATGATAGAATCCGCAAACAAAAATATCATATGCTGACAAAGGCTGTCCGACCAGTCCCAGCCACTACCCTGGACTCATGGTCTCCTAAGACTCAGAGACCATCAGGCACCTGCTACAAATGTGGTAGAAAAGGTCAATGGGCAAAATCCTGCCCTAACTTCCGGAAGCCAAGAGGGCCATGCCCTAGGTGCCATTAAGAGGGACATTGGGCTTCTGATTGCCCTCATGTTACACAAAAATCACTCCCAGATAACCCTCCAACTGATCTCCTAGGCTTGGCTATGGGTGACTGAGGAGGCGCGAGCTCCCCTGACCTGACCACTGCCATCACTAGCAGGGAGCCCCGGGTAAATATTGTGGTATGTGGGCAGTCCATCTCCTTCCTCTTGGACACTGGAGCCACTTACTCAGTCCTGACAGAGTTTTGGGGGCCCATTTCTCCTTCTGGTTCTCCTATTGTCGGGGTAGGAGGACAAGCTTACTTCCCTCTCCAGACCCCGCCACTTAGCTGCATTTTTAGGGGTGTACCCTTCACCCATTCCTTTTTGGTAGTGCCAACGTATCCTGTCCCCTTATTGGGAAGAGATCTCCTAACTAGGCTGGGAGCTTCTATTTCCTTTGCTCCCCACATTCACCTAAACCCAGGCTCGCCAATGGTTCCTCTGCTCCTTCTCCTAGCCAGACAGCCTACCATGTTATTTCCTTTACCAGCTTCTCAGGTAGATTCCCGAGTCTGGGACGTCCAAAACCCCTCTGTTGCTTAACACCATTCTCCTGTTGTCATCCAATTTCTGGACTCTACCAGGTACCAAGCTCAATCCTTTCTCTCCCTACAGCCTACTCCTGAGGACTTAAGCTTCTTAAAATCTATCACTGCTTCTTGCAAAATCTGTCAGAAGTCTGACCCCAACTCAAAGTATCGTAGCACCCATTTTTCCTACCCATCAGGCTAGAGATTTCCTTCCTGGAACTGACTGGTAACTTGACTTTACCCACATGCCCACTCTCAGGCATGCCAAGTACCTCCTGGTCTTGGTAGACACCTTCTCAGGGTGGGTAGAGACATTTCCCACTACTAACAAAAGGGCTGAGACAGTCTCTGATCTCCTCCTCTGAGAGATCATCCCCCAGTTTGGTGTCCCAGCCTCTCTCCAATCAGACAATGTTCCTGAATTTACTTCCCAAGTCTCTCAAATCTTATCTAAGGCCCTAGATATCCCCTGACATTTTCACATTCCTTATCACCCTCAATCTTCTGGTAAGGTAGAAAGAACTAATTGCTCTTTAAAAACCACTCTTGTTAAGCTGTCACAAGAACTTCACCTTGATTGGGTAAAACTCCTACCCCTGGCTCTTTTCAGGTTACGAGCTCTCCCAAAGTGACCTCTCCTCATCTCTCCCTTTGAACTCATGTATGGACATCCAGTCCTAACCCCTGGTCTTTCACCTAAATGCTCTCCCCTCCCAGACCATCTACTTACTCCATTACTTTACCACCTCCGTTCTCTCCTATGAAACTTTGCTGACCACCATCTACCTCGGCCATACACTGTCTCCTATCCACTACCTATCAACATTGGAGACCAAGTCCTTTTATCCCCTCCAGATCATCAGCCCTCACCTCTCTCTCTCAAGTGGTAGGGCTCTTTTAAAGTAATTCTTGTGACCCCTACAGCTGCTAAACTCGAGGGACTATCTCATTGGGTCCATCTGTCTCACCTCCAACCTTTCATTCCTCCACCTAAAAATGACTCTTCTTCATACACATCAAACTTAACAGGACCGTGCTCTATTAAACTCCAGAGGACAACGAGACCATCTACCTAGTCCCCAATCCCAGAAAATGAGACTCCACTCCAGTAGCCGAGCTTGACCTCACTGGATTAGACATGGGTTTCTCATCCTCCCCCTGTTGTTCACTTCTATCCAGCATAGCCCTTACGTCTGGAGATTCGAGGTTCAAAAAGCCACCACAGATAACAAACAGCCTTTCCAAATAGGGTCAGGAAACTACTCTATAGCTGGATGCCAAGAACCAATCCAAATTGCTATCATCCTGGTGTCTGTAATGCCATCTAAATATTATGATCTCTATACTTGCCTTCTCTTCTACCAGACAGAAGATATTGTAGAAAATTGCCAGACGAATATGGGGGCTGCCCATATTGGTCTTGTCAAACACATATGCTAGGATCACGGATCAATCATTTCTTCTATCAACATCGCAAGACACTTTTTTTCTACATACAAGACCTGTGGGATTCCAAGTGGGAGACAGGAGTCCTTGGTAAGCTCTATCATAAAAATCAGCCCAGGGCCCCAGTAAGTACCATCCATATTCAGAGAAAATATGTCTCAGTTGCCCAGCCCCTAGATATTGAAAAAGTAGGGGAGATAATCAAACACTCCTCTGATGTCCTTATCTCTTTGACATCACCCCTCATAAATGGTACTAACTTGTCATTTCGCCTTTTACTTCAGACCTTGACCTCGGCATACCAACTCCTTAATGTTACCAGACCTGAACGCTTTAAAGAGTGCTGGTTATGTGTACCCCCTAGAACTAACTCACAATTGTCACTTACAGCGTCTCCGGTGACACTGCCAAGTAACATTACCTTACTCTTTGTCAGCTGCCCTGGCTCCAGTGTCGCAATGACTCCATACCTTACCTCTGTCCCCTCTCTTTGGTGTGGCATCCTGTTTTAAGGCCTCTGGGACTCATTCAGTGGGAATGCTGAGCTCCCTAGACTGCAATAGAACCATAACCCTTGATATATCATCTTTGCCACAATGCCCTATAATCCAAAACGCGTCAATTCTTTGTGGCACTCAGGCATATCATCGCCTACCTGCTAGCTGGTCAGGAGTTTGCACATTAGTACTTCTTTTCCTTGAACTTGGAGTGATTCAGGGAAACGAGCCCCTGCCAATCCCAGTTGTAGATATGATAGCTGCCCAACATAAGAAGGCAGTCCAAGTTTTGCCACTCTTGGTTGCTACAGGAATAGCCATAGGTGTTGGTACTGGAGTTGCAGGGATAACAACTTCCATGATCCAATATACTACACTCACTTCTCAGTTTCAAAGCAATTTTCAAAAAATGTCTGAAACTGTGCTTACTATCCAGAAACAGATTGACTCCTTGGCAGCCGTGGTGCTTCAGAACAGACGAGGACTAGATATCCTGACAGGTAAAGAAGGTGGTCTTTGCCTGTTCCTCCAAGAAGAATGCTGCTTTTATGTCAACCAGTCCGGGATAGTAAGAAATAAAATCCAGGAGCTAAAGTCAGACATAAAAAACTTCAGAGACCGCGCTGAGACCTCCAGTTCTGAGATTTTCAAAAACCCCATATGGAGGTGGAAACCTCGAATAGCCAAAACAATTCTAAGCAATAAAAGAACTGGAGGAATCATGATCCCTGACCTGAAGCTGTTCTACAGAGCATTAGTGAAAAACAACAACCACCACAAAACTACCCCAATAACAAAAGACAAAAACAAAACCCAAAACAAACAAAAACCAAAGACAAACAAAAAAACTCACGTAGTATTGGTACAGAGACAGACAAACAGGTTAATCAATGGAATAGAACTGAAGACCCAGAAATAAATCTAGACATCTAATTGTTACCTCCCCCCTTCGGCTCAGCCTTCCAAGTCTGGCAGTCTCTGTTTGGAGGCTACCACCTGGGGAGTGAAGACAAAAGCTCTCTACAGACTGTCAGTTCTTCCATAGAGCAACTGCCTGGAAAATCACACTGAGATACTGACACACCTACTGCCTGGAGACCATTCCAGTTGCTGGAGACCTTGGTGCCTGACTTCTACTGCAGTGTTTATGTTATGCAAATATCATGTAACCTAGAGATTCGGTTTGGGTTTTTGTATGTGTGTGTGTGTGTGTGTATACATATAAACATATATATATATACATATATATATGTATATATATATATATATATATATAATTTGATTGGGGCGCAACTTGGCTTTGTGTTTCTCTTGTTCTCGAACCCTATATTTCAGGTCCTTTGGTCCTTCTTCTGAGAGAACTATGGGACAGTTTTAGACACCTAAATATAACTTGGTGTTTAACAAGGAAGCCAAAATGATACCATGGGAAAAACAAAGCATCTTCAGCAAATAGTACTGGTCTAACTGACAGTCTGCACATTAAAGAATGCAAACTAATCCAGATTATCATCCTGCACAAAGCTCAAATTCAAAAGGATCAAGGACCTCAATGTAAAACTGGATACACTAAATCTCATAAAAGAGAAACAGGAAAATAGCCTTGATTGCACTGGTCCAGGAAAAAAATATCTTGAACAGAACACCAATGACTGAAGCTCTAAGATCAACCAGTGACAAATGGTCCCCTAGAAACTGAAAAGCTTCTGTACTAACCCTACATCCAACAGAGGGATAATATCCAAAGTACATAAAGAGCTCAAGAGGTAAGACTCAAAAATAAATAAATAAATAAATAAATAAATAAGTAGAAAATGGAGTACCGAAATAAACAGAAATTTCTCGACAGAGGAATCTCAAATGGCCAGAAAGCACTTACAGAAATGATCAACAACTTTCTCATCAGAGAAATGCAAATCAAAATGACTCTTACAATATACTTTATACCAATTGGAATGGCTGAGATCAAAACCTCAAGTGACAGCATGTGCTGGTGAGGATGAGGTATAAATTGGCTCTGGAAATCAAGCTGGTGGCTCCTCAGACAACTGGAAATAACTCTACCTGAAAAGCCATTTATACCTCTCCTGGACATATATCCAAAATGCACTCTACCATATCACAATGACAAGTACTCCACTATGTTCATAGCAGCCTCATTCATAATAACCGAAAATTGGAAGCAACCCAGAGTAAGAGTGATTCCTTCTGCTGAAGAATGGATACAGAAAATAAGGTTCATTTATACAATGGAATGCTATTCAGCTATTAAAAACAAAGGGATCGGGAATTTTGCAGGCAAATGGATGGAATGAGAAAATATTCTAAGTAAGGTAACACAGACTCAAAAGGACTTGCATGGAATTTATTCACTGTTAAGCGAATATTAGTCAAAAAGTATAGAATACTCATGATACATCCTACAGAACCAAAGACTTTAAACAGGAAGGAAGGCTTTTGTGAAAATGCTTGAAACTCAATTAGAAGGGGGAATAAGGAGGAAGCTCCACTCCGAGGTGCTCGGACACACCCAGGATCAGAGGTGAGGAGGAACCAACACCTGTCCCAACACTGGGAGTAACTGGGACCAGCAGGACCAGGCACACAGGATCTCAGCCAGCCCAGTGACTCCTGTTCCTTCTGGTCTGTCTGGGCTGGAGTCTAGTATAGACCTTAGGCACAAGCTCCACAGCCAGTCCCACAACACACAGAGAAAGCCCCACTCCCAGGTGATCTAACAAGCCCAGGATCACAGGATCCCAGAATCACAGGATCACAGAGACAGCTTTACTCTGAGGAGTTCTGACACAACCAGGATCACAGGAAGGACAGGCTCCAGTCAGATTTAGCAAGGGCAGATAGCACTAGAGTTAACCAGATGGCAGGGGTGGGGGGCAAGCATAAGAAAATAAACAACACAAAACAAGGTCACTTGCCATTATCAGAAACCAATTCTGCCACCATAGCAAGTCCTGGATACACCATCACAGTGGAAACTCAAGATTCAGATCTAAAATCACTTATCATGATGATGATACAGGACCTTAAGAAAAACATAAATAGCACCCTCAAAGAAATACATGAGAACACAGGGACAGAGCTAGAAGATCTTAAAGAGGAAACACAAAAATCCCTTAAAGAACTACAGGAAAACACAATCAAACAGGTGAGGGAAATGAGCAAAACCATCCAGAATCTAAAAATGGAAATAGAAACAATAAAGAAATCAGAAAGAGAGACAACCCTGGAGATACAAAACCTAGGAAAGAAATCAGGAGTCACAGATGCAAGCATCACCAACAGAATGCAAGAGATAGAAAAGAGAATCTCAAGGGCAGAAGACACCTTAGAAAACATTCACACAACAGTCAAAAAAATGCAAAAAGCAAAAAGCTCCTAACCCAAAACATCCAGGAAATCCAGGACACAATGAGAAGACCAAACCTAAGGATAATAAGTATAGAAGACAGTGAAGACTCCCACTGTAATGGGCCAATAAATATCTTCAACAAAATTATAGAAGAAAACTTCCCTAACCTAAAGAAAGAGAT
>NW_022196899.1:41616171-41618788 GCF_008632895.1 Mastomys coucha | reverse complement strand
GAGAACAACAAAGTGAGGCTGAATGCTTTGCTTGACATTTGTAACTCTTGTATCAAGTTTGAAGAAGACTTTTTATAAAATGTTACTCTTTCTATGAGATGAATGCTTTTTCAAATTATCACAGCTAATGAATCAAATTCTTACCCTCACCTAACCTCTGTGCCACCCTCCAAGCAGAACATTGAAACAGTTGGTGGATGACTTCATGGATAGACCATCTTAATACCTACACCATTGCTTAAATGAATGTAACCTGTTCTCTGTGGGCTGAGAATGAAGTCACTCACTCAAGTCAAATAGATTTGACCATAGCAGGAAGTCAGTATCCAAAAATCGAGCCTACAATTCATATTTTGGTGCAGCAGAACTATCAACTCGCAGCTTAGCTACGATGAAGGTAAAATCCTTTGGTGATGTGAGGGTCATTGAAATACAGCCTTATTACAATGAAAAAAAAATTCATATGGAATGTCTGTGCCACCCTCCAAGCAGAACCATTGTTCATTGAAACAGTTGGTGAATGACTTCATGGATAGACCATCTTAATACACACACCATTTTGTAAACGAATGTAACCTGTTCTCTGTTGGCTGAGAATAAAGTCACTCACTCCAGTCAAAAAAAAAAGAAGGGGGAATAAACTTGTCATGGGAGGCAGAGGGTGGGAGGGTCCTGGGTGTGACAGGGGATAGGAATATGGAAACAGGATCAGGTAAGGGGAGAAACACCAAAGTCGCTCAGAGGGAATGATCGGAAATATTCAGCTGCCGGGAGCCAGGAGAGATCTCTAAGAAGTCCCAGAGCCCTGGGTTGGAGATGCTCTCAGAACTCTATGTGGGTGACCTTAGCTAGAATGCCCAACAGTGGTGAGGTGGAACGTGAATAGAACATCTCCAGTAGTCAAATAGAACCCACAAAGGTCAGATGGGGACACCAATCCACCAAAAAATATTTGAACCCAAATAGCTTCTACTAAAAGAATTGCAGGGGATAAAATGGAGCAGAGACAGAAGGAATGTTCTAGCAGTGACTAACTTGGGATCCATCCCATGGGCATGTACCAACCAATTCCTGACACTATTACTGATGCTATGTTGTGCTTGCAGACAGGAGCCTAGGATTGTTGTTCTCTGAGAGGCTTTACCAGCAGCTGCCTTAGATAGATGCAGATATTTACAGCCAACCATTACACTATGCTTGGAGACCCTTATGGAAAAGTTATGGGAAGGATTGAAGAAGCTGAAGGGGATGTCAACCTCATAGGAAGAACAAAAGTGCCAACTAATCTGGACCTCTGGGAGATCTCAGGTGCTGGGCCACCAACCAAAGAGGATACACAGTCTGGTCTGAGTCCACCAACACTTATGTAGCAGTGGGAGAGAATGTACCAATCATATAGAGACTTGATGCCCCAGGCTAGGGGGAAATATATATAGGACAGCATACTCAGAGTGGAAGGGGGCAGATCTGGGAGATCAGGGAGCTGAAGAAAGCATCATTTGGGATGTTAATAAATAATTAATTAAAAAATGAAAATCTGTCATCTTCATGGAATATCCTGATGGGTTATACAGTGACATGTGTGTGTGTGTGTGTGTGTGTGTGTGTGTGTGTGTGTGTGTTCTGTGCTGTGTCTTTTTGTGTGTATTTATCTGTGTGTGTGTATATGTCTGTACACAAATATAATCTGACAATAATCATTTAAATGCAACAGGGAAGGAGACAAAGGAGAAGCTGGAGTTGCCAAGGAAAGGGTAGAAATGTTGAAACTACTGTACTCATGGAAAAATTCTCAAATAATAAAATAAAAAATAAGTTTTATAATATTTTACTAGTAAACCCCAGTCACCTTTCAATATGAATCAATTTTAGTCAACTACCAGTCAATTCGCTACTTAAGTATCAGCAGTTTTGAATTTCTAATATCGGTGACAACATCATGTAGAATTTGTCTTGCTTTATCTGACTTACTTCAAATAATATAATGCCCTTTAATTTTCTTCAATTTAGCTATAGAGTCCCAGGTACCAGGAATGCCTTATGCAGCAAAACTGAACAGTATGCCACTCTGTTCATTTTGTCAGTCTTTTTGTTTGTTTGTTTGTTTGTTTGTCTGGATATGGTTTGGGTTTTTTTGTTGTTATTTTTTAGTTTGGTTCATTTTGTTTGCTTTTCTTTGATAGTGTTTTATAGATCTGATAAGCTTTGGGTTTGTTTTTCTTTCCATTTTATTCATTTTCTCTTTCTTCTTTTTTGATAGTTGTCAGATGAATTATCTTGGACTCACAGTTTTCTGTTTGATCTATTCTACTGGTGAGTTCTTTTTAGCATTTTGTCTTCATTCATGGAATTGTTAAATTCCAGATGACCAAAATTAAGTTATATAAGTTCCTGTTTTAGAGAGAAGTATGAGAAACTAAGAGCAAAGAGATTTTTTCTCATTTAATATGCATACTTTTACTGCTTTCACTTGTCTGTTGAATTAATTGTATTTATTTGAATTTTATGACATTCCTTAAAAGTATTTATTTTGAATTCTTTGTCAAGCAGTGTATTAGTCAGGGTTTCTATTCCTGCACAAACATCATGACCAAGAAGCATGTTGGGGAGGAAAGGG
>NW_022196899.1:41598410-41615571 GCF_008632895.1 Mastomys coucha | reverse complement strand
TTGCATGGTACAGGCATTCCCAAAACACTGCTGTAACTAGGCTTTACCAATAGCCTCTCATAGACTGTTTTCAAGGAGCCGAGCCTCAACTCTTTTGCATGACACCTTCAGTCCTGGGCCATCAATTGCAAACTGAGGCTGCACCTTCACTTTTGGCCTTCCATGGCCTCTTACTGTGCCTAGCCTCAGCTGCTTTTCATGACCCCTTAGTGCTGTCAAAACCAGTATCACTTGGGTGACTCTTACACATTATCAAGTCCTGCTGCAGCACAAGGTACAACCTTGGCTATCTCTGGAACACAGCCTCTTTATGCTCTCAGAAAACACTTCCCAGAAGATGTCACCTCAGTGATGCTGGTCTCTTCTTAATCACCACTAATTTCTTAGCTCCAGCTAACCAGCATCAATAGTCCCAGTAATGTAAAGTTTTCACTTTAGTAGTTCTGGTATCTTGTTAATCACAGCTGATACTTCAGCCTCAGCTAACCAGAACCACAGAATCTTCACAATCAAAACAACATGGCCCTGATAAGAGTCTTTAATCTTCCCTCTGAAATTTCACAAGCCAGGCCTCCATCTCTGGACTGTTCTCAACATGATCTTCCAAGCTCCCAAAGAACAACCCACATAGTTCTTAACAACCAGTGGCTCTTCTAGCTCAAAGTTCCAAAGTCCTTCCACAGTCCTCCCCAAAACATGGTCAGGTTGTCACAGGAATACCCCACTATGCTGGTACCAATTTGTCTTAGTCAGGGTTTCTATTCCTGCACAGACATCATGACCAAGAAGCATGTTGGGGAGGAAAGGGTTTATTGCGCTTACTTCCACATTGCTGTTATCATCAAAGGAAGTCAGGACTGGAACTCAAGCAGGTCAGGAGCTGATGCAGAGGCCATGGAAGAATGTTCCTTACTGGTTTACTTCTCCTGGTTTGCTCTGCCTGCTCTCTTATAGAACCCAAGACTTCCAGCCCAGGGATGGCACCACCCACCAGGGGCCCTACCCCCACTTGATCACTAATTGAGAAAATGCCCCACAGCTGGATCTCATGGAGGCACTTCCCCAACTGAAGCTCCCTTCTCTGTGATAACTCCAGCTTGTGTCAAGTTGCCACACAAACCCAGCCATTAAAAGCAGCTTCTATTTATGTTTCCATTGAGTTTCTTTCTGAAACACTTTATCTCCCCATAAGTTCATGTTTCCATTATTGTTCTTTATTCTCATTACAGTTCTTTGATATCTGTACATTTGAAATAGTAAATATTTAGTCTAGTCTTCACAGACTTACTCAACAAGAAAAACAAAAACCTTCAACAGGTAGGCCATCTGGGACTTCAGAACAAGCTATTGCCTATAGGGTATTTTGGTTTATGGTTTTAGACTGTATGTCATGGAAAAATATTGCAAAGAGAAGCAGTTTATTCAATGACATTAAGGAAGCAGGACAAAAAGGCCAGGCTAAGATACAATTGAATGATACACTTAAGCTTTTTGGGCTCCCTTTCCCAAATTCCATCACCATACAATAATTACATTCAATAATTAATCCATCAAGAAATTATGAATCAGAAGAATTATGATGTCATGAGCATAAAATTTCTTCAAAGAGACACCAGGTGGGTGGTTTACTATAATCTTCAGTAATCATTATATAAAACAATTGAAAATCAAGAAAAATCAAGGGTCATTAAACAAATGATATCATCAGAGGGTCAAGGGTTTCTGTGGCCAGCATATTGGAAGAATATGCATGAAACACAGGCTACTGAGTCCTGACTGCTGCCAATGGTTGTCCATTGCCTTGGCCCTGCATTTACTAGAGTTTGTATGGTTTTGGTGATGTGAAGTCTACTATAAAAACATTAACCTTGAAGAGAGTAGCCCCATGTAAGCAGACATGGAGGCTCTCATAATGAATACTGATCTTGAATCTGGAAATGGAGGTTAGTGTGCCTGCTACTGAGTGTTAGCATTGTGTGTCCAGTTTTGCAATCCAAAGTGAGTTTCCTGGACATACCCTGTCTTCATCCACAGTGTAATTCTTACCTCAGCATGCTGCCTGTAGTAGGGAAAAAGGTAAGCCATTTATGGTAAATATACATGGTAAATATATATCCTCTCTCTACTATCTTTACTGTATCTTTCCTCATTATGGTGTTTCACCTAGCTACTGTGAGCTCCCATTATGTTTCTTCAGCTCTTGCAAAGCCATTTTCTTCATGGGGATCTTGCTAAGTCAATAGTCTTTGAAAAAGAAACCCTAGAGAGTTCTGCATTATTATCACACAGACATGCTTCCTTTTATACCCATGATAATAGTGTATGCCATAAGATAAAAATAATTAAAACTTAATTTGACACTCCAACCAGGGAAGTAGGTAGACTAACTAGAGTTCTTCATTGCTCCCTCCTCTCCTCCAAATCCATTCTCAATTTCTTGCCCAGATTTGTAGCATAACATCTTTGCAGCCTTTTTTTCTCCATGCTCCCATCTCTCAGACAACAAATCTGTCACACATTCCAAGAGAATCCTCAGAACATTCCAGCTGATAAAGCAGGTGGTCTAACTGCAGATTTTTATCTTTTCATCCTTTCCTCAAAACTTATCCAATCCTCCAGTCTCATCCTAAGGTCTATAATAGACAGTATGCTATGGCTTCCACTTACTTTATGTCCCAATCTTCAGTGAATCATGCTGATCTTCCACTCTAAATTTCCCTTTTCCACTTGTCTCATTATCTTAGCCCCTAAATACAACAGGTAATCCCTGGAAACTTGACATCTAATCCTGCCAGAGAACACAGTGGGCCATCTAAGCATGCATTCAAGCTTCCAATTTTCATTAACCCTTCAAAGAGCTACGTCCAATGCCCCAGCTACTTCCCAGCTCTGTTGCACACTATTTGTGGTGACCTCTGCTTGCTCTCCTCCTCCATTACTAGGAGACTAAGCAGATCCTCTTGGAGCACTCTGCTTTCCTCTCATCTGTGAACCTCCTCCTCCAAATCCTACCCCATCTCAAACTCTGTGTCACTTCCAGTACCTTGAAACACATTTTTCTGGGAACCCACCAATAGCCTATCAGGGTTTGAGATGAATTTTCTAACAGTTAACACACAAACATCACTCCCTCCTAAGAAACAGAGAGGGCAACTGTAACCCCCCTCCAGCCAAAAGCTGGCTGTCTCAGCCCTTCCCTTGCCACAAATAGTCAGCCCACCTATGGTGAGGCTTCCTGACTTGAACAAAGCTCTTTTGTTTAGTCACTTCTCTGCCTTTCTAAAAGTTCTTGCTAACAGCTATGTGTACCTCCAGGGACAGAAGATGGAGATACTAATTGGCCACAAGATGCTGGCGGACTGGGTGAGGGGTTTTTGCCTGCCTGCTTGATTGTCAGTTGAATAATACACTTTGGACATGTAGCAGCCATGGCTCTGTCCCATTGTTTTATTTATTCCTCCAGCCATTCGAATCCCGTAATTTCTGCTAGGCTCCTTCCCCTCTTCCAGAGGACCAGATCATATGTAGCTGGAGGCTGCTGCAACAGGCAACAAAAATCAAGAAACAAAACAAAACACCTAACAAAGACAAGACCATATATTAGTATGTAGAGTATCCTCCCAAACTTAGAGATCTATAAGCCAATGAAAAATACAGTTAATAACAGCCAGGACAATATTTCTTTGCTAGAGCTCAAAAACTTCAACATAGTAGGCCACTGAAATATAGCTGAAGCATAAATCCAAGACCTTAAAATCGGCTTTACAGGTATGACAGAGGTTTTAAAGAGGAAATGAATACATTTATTAAAGAGTAAACAGTGTGAGGAAATGAATAAAACAGCTTAAAACATGAATTTGGAAATAAAATAAAGAATACAACACCTGAGGGAAATATGGAAATGTAAAATTTAGGTACTTAAACAGAAACCATAGATGGAAACTGTTAAAACCAAACACAAGAGATGTAAAAGTGAATTTCAGACACAGAAGATATGATAGAAAAAAGTGGATACCTAGGTAAAAGAAAATGTTGAATCTAAACATTCCTGGCACAAAACATCCAGAAAATATGGGGAGCTATGAAAAGATCAAATCTAAAAATAACAGGAGTAGAGGAAGGAGAGGAACATAGAGCTACAAAAAATATTTTCAACAAAATTATAGAAGAAAATTTCCTTTACATAAAGAAGATGATGCCTACCATGGTACAAGAAGCAATCAGCATGTCATACAGATTGGATCAGAACAGAAAGCACCTTCAGAATGTAACTTTTAAAAGGCTAAAGATGTCGAGCAGCAACAACAAAAGAATATTAAAGTTTGCAAGAGAAAAAAAAAGACAAAGTAACATAAAAGCAGACCAATTAGAGTAAAACATGAAGTCTCAGTGACATTCTAATTGCCATAAGGACCTGGACAGATAGATGTTCTATAGACTCACACCACAAATGCCAGAATATTATGCCCAGAAAAACTTCCAATTACAATGGAAAAAATAAGGCATTCTAAAATAAAACCAATTGTAAGCAGTATCTATCTAGAAATCCAGTCATATAGAGGACACTAGAAGAAAATCTCCAAGCTAAACAGGCTAACCACTCTCATGAACATACAAGGAACCAAGTCTTTGGCTTTCAGAATTCTGAAGTCTTTTTTTTTTTTTAAGAATTATTTATTTATTCTATGTATGTGAGTACACTGTAGCTTCAGACACACTAGAAAAGGACATTGGATCTCATTCTAGATGGTTGTAAGCCACCATGTGGTTGCTGGGAATTGAACTCAGGACCTCTGGAAGAGCAGTCAGTACTCTTAACCGCTGATCCATTTCTCCAGCCTTTTTTTTTTTTTTTTTTTTTTTGAGACAGGGTTTCTCTGTATAGCCCTGGCTGTCCTGGAACTCATTATGTAGACAGGCTGGCCTCGAACTCAGAAATCCTCCTGCCTCTGCCTCCCAAGTGCTGGGATTAAAGGCGTGAGCCACCACCACCCAGCTGAATTCTGAAGTCTTATGAATGTTATTCTGCTGCATTCCCAGCTTAACTAGCAGTGCCAGAATACTGGAAGCCTGGGTCTACAAGTTCAGATTTTTAATCAAACTACTCTGTACGTATAAGAATATTATACAACTGATTGGAAATTGCTAAACTTATCAATACTTATCAGATCAGATAAGTAACCAAACTCCAAATTTTCAGGTAGACAATTAATGTGAGCAGGTAGTGTATGGAATTATCAGGTAGTTCGAACTTGTGTTTATTTATTTTTTTTTATTTATTTTAAACCCTTAAACGTTTCTAATGGGTTAAAATGATAGCCAATTTGTTTTGGCAAATCAAACCATAGCTAAATATTAGGGCGTTAAACAGATTTTACTTAGTAAGTATTAACAATGCACTAAAACTCTAAGGACTGTTCTAAGCTTGGTGAGGTGACTGGGTGTTTGAAGGGAAAATAAGGGAACAAGACACAAGCTGACTTGAGCTCCTAGAAGTTAGAGATCACAGAGATGGCCCAGGTAGATGATGCAATGAAGCCAGTGGTCCGCTCTTCTGCAGTGAAAATGCAGATTTTACTCTGTCTTCAGAGACTAGGACACTAAGCTCTTGTTTCCTTTCCTTTCTCTTTTCTTCCTCTTTTTTTCTTTATTTCTTTTATATTTCCCCTGCTGATTGCATTTCAAAGGAATGGCTTTCAGGTGCTTGAGAAAAGACACTTCTGAGTTGTAGGAAATGCCCATACAACTCAAAGGGACAAAAAAAAGATTCCTAATTGTGAGCCCTTTTTCATAAATGCTCTAAGATAGAAAGGTCAGGGGCCTATTGTATGGTGTTGGCGAGAACAAGCATTAGATAGTCCTGGCAGCCTTGGGCTGTCTCAGGCAGGCGTTTTAATGGGAGGCAGAGGTCATTTGGTGGGACAGACAGAAGCCAACAGAACTTCTTATAATTCTGTCCTCTCAGCACAGAATGGGCTTTCTATCTGTGTGGCAGTTCTACAGTTTTCATTTTCAATTAATGAAGTGTGATCTACATTATTCTGCTTCTATGGAGAGGCATAGCCCAAGGTAACTATTTCTAAATTTCAGGAGGAATGAAGCATTGTTTCTTCAATACATTCCATCAAGTTCTTTCATCCCTGAACCCAATTTTATGAAATAATAAGCCCAGAATTCAGAAAAATTAGTTGGTATGAAGTTTTCTGGCAGAAAACATGTGCCTTTTTAAAATTCTTTGTTATCGTATTGTTCCCACTGTAATTCAGGTTTCCCCCACATATCTCTTGCAGCTTCTCTTTGTCTCTTTCATTTCAGCAGTTTCATTAGATTTTACAAATGAGCAAACCTGGGAGCAAGTGAACTGAGAAGCAAATGCGGTTTGATTCACTACTTCTCTTTCATTAGTCAAATAGGCATTAGATAACTTTTGTTAATTCACGTGTATAGAGTTAAAAGGAGAAGTTTCTTTGGCAAAATTAAATGCAGGTTTAAGATAATCATTTAATTATTATTCAAAATATTTATGCAACTATGAAAGTAATCTTTTAGAAATCTGTTTATGACCAGGTCCACTTGAGAAGCATCCTGTATTAGGTTAATGTCTGGGTCTAAATTGAGAGATGTCATCTTAGTCCATTCTTTCTAATTAGCAGAAACATTTTGCATGTTATTTTAATTACTGCAATAAATGGCTATTTTAAGACAAATGTGAGCATGCTGGGAGATAATGAGGTACAAGAAATCTTGGGGAAGTCAAGAAAGATAATACTTTTCTCTTGTTTATGAAAATGATTTAGGTATTCAATACAGAAAACAAGTGATGTTAAAATTAATCAGGAAAGCTGATTTTAATCAATGTATTAAAATGTGTCTTCCTATCTGGTGTTTTAGTGCAATGCTCAGGGATCCTATCAGCAGGAGGGAGCTCAAAGAGGAACTCTGAGAGGGATGCAGGTGTGCCTATCCCGGCCTATTTACGACTCTCTTTAACAAAATACTGACTTGCCTGCTTTAAACTTGAAAATCTGAAATCCAGTTCAAATTCCTCTTATTCCTGGTTTCCATCTTTTAAAGAAATAAATATGCCGGGCGGTGGTGGTGCACGCCTTTGATCCCAACACTTGGGCAGCAGGGGCAGGTGGATTACTGAGTTCGAGGCTAGCCTGGTCTACAAAGTGAGTTCCAGGACAGCCAGGGCTACTCAGAGAAACCCTGTCTCAAAAGAAAAAAAAAAGAAAAAGAAAGAAAGAAAGAAATATTTAGTTAGGTTCTTATATGTATTTATAGTAATTTAATATGTTTTTCAAAAACATTAATATTTGCACTTTCACTGGTTTGTACTATATGACTGTAAACCCGTGGTACTGGAGATACCCTTCTTGGTAGCTTTATCTAAAGAAATTGTCTTTTTAGGGCAGTGCCATATTTAAAGCGTGACTTGACCACCAGGAATAGTCTTCACACTCTGACTGAAGGAGTAACATGAAGACTCTGTCATACTTTTCCTTGGCCTCAGCATCCTGGGCAACCCTGTTCTCAGGAATGGCACATGGTATTTCAAAGAAAAGAATGTCTTAGAAAAGCAACTCTAAATCACAAACATTATTTAAACTTTCATCTCCTACATATGTACACCAAAAGAGAAACCATGTCCTAATAAACACTTGAATATGATTCTACTAAGCAGGTTTATATCCAACATTAGTTTATATTAACTTGAAAAAAACCAGTAAAGTCCTTCTACACTTGAATGCATTGATATATTTCAGGAATGTGTGTATAATGAGAAACTATCCAGAAATAACAGGAATGTAGCTTTGATACACATTTAATATGAGTGAATCCCAAAGTTCACTGTGCTGAGTGAAAGAGGCTACACAATAACCAAGCATGCAATGCATGCTAAAAGTGCTCTGCATTCTGCTTTCAGAAACTGTAGGCTTTCAAACATGAATCCAAGTGCTAAATATGAAATAACACCCTGTGAATTCTCGGAGATTCCCCACAAATATAAGCTGTTGGTATTGCTCATCGTTGCCAATCAGAAGTAGACAGTGAGTCACAATTGCTGAGGACACCTGGATAAAGGACTCAGAAAAATCAAGCCAGAACTGGAGGGAAACTTATTCTCTGACAGCTAGTATTCACAATACAATGTTTTATGAAGGCTGTTGGGGGATAAAAGTTACCAATAATCACACATAGCTGTAGACTCCGTGTGTCTCACAGGATATGTCTTCTGCTGAAGTGGGTATGTGGTTATTCTAGGGGGTGATATCACTTTCATGAATGAATTTAAGTATTGTTCCTAGTAAAACTGCATACCTGGGACTATAGATCTGGACCAAAGCTTGTGGCACAGAATATAGTGGATCCTATGTAGGAATCTATTGTTGGATCTTTTTTTCCAAGTGAACTTTAGTTAAATAATTTCATAAGTATTAATGTTTATGTGCTTAGAGTAGTGCAGGTTTCCAATGGAGAATAGTCAAAGCAGAGACTATAAGCTCACACTCTAAACTATGAGTATTATTAACTGACTACTGAGCACAAGACTATTGTCTATGTCACACTCTCTGAGTCTCAGGGAAGATCACAGAAGAAATTGAGGGACTGGGAGTTGAGGAATGTAAAGGACTTCCATAGAACACCATTTTTTTCCAATAGAACATATTTGTAGCAGTCCTGAACATTCAGAAGCCATGACTGTCTACATGGGATCCTAAAAATTATGAAGGAGCTATTGAAGTAAAAGGGATTCTATCTGAGAAGTCATGATTGGTAAAGTGAAAAGTGTTCTGGACTGCTAAGGCATAAGCATGCTAGTGTTACCAGAGCACACTGCAGGCAAGTACTGTCGAAGATATTAAATAACTTCTGAAAAATACAAAAATTGCAAGCACACGTACATATACCACACATGTATATGAATGCATATATATAAACATACACACAAAGTATACCTATGCATGTATAATATGAGTATGATTGATTCAGAAGTATACAGTTGGATATTAGGAAGAGTATAAAAAGATAAAAATTAGACTTGAGTCTTTTTTAAGGAGTCATAGACATATTTGTTAACCTGATTGTGGAGTTACATCAATGTTTATCAGATTCTACACTTGAGTTATGATCAATATGCTCATTTAAAATGTTTCAATATGAAAAAATGTAGCATTTCCTTATAAATATAGTTTACAGTTATATAACTCTCTGTGTTAAGTATATAATTACCAACAAGTAGTAATTTTAAAAACAGCATTTCATATATTCTCATTAAAACTCATTTAGAAATACTCATCTTTTAAAGAATCTGGATGAACTAAAAAACATGCAAAAAATTACATTTTCAAATTATTTAAAGAGAGCATTTAAAAAAGGAGCTACAATGTTAAGCAATAAAAAGTCCTTATTATATACTTTGGACCATTAGTGATATTTTCCCTATGACAACCATTTTTTTTTCCAGCTGGTAGTAGTCACAAATTATTTATTATTTTTTGTTTGAATTATTTGTTAAATGTGAATAACATTTTTTCATTTTATTTTTATATGATTTTTATTAAAATCTTACTTTATTTTATTTTTATTAGATTTTCTTTATTTACATTTCAAATGTTGCTCACTTTTCTGGTTTCTCCTCTGAAAAAAAATACCCTATTCCTTCCCCTGTCCCCCTGCTCACTATCCCACCCTCTCCCAGTTCCTGGACCTGGCACTCAGGGACTAAACCACTAACTTTATTTTAGATCCCATTCTTCCTCACTCTCAATTTATAGCCTTATTTTCTTGTATTATTATTTCTATATTTACATATACATAATATAGATGCATACATTTGTAAGTACAACAAAGTTATTATGTAATTGTTGTAGAATAAATTAGCATAGATGGAATTTTAAAGAATCATTTGATATTTAAATTCATAACACAACTATTTAGAATTTGCTTTTTTATTTATTTTCTGATTCAATGGAGCTACATACCAATTTAAAATGCATAATTATATCATTTAAGTTTTCTATATAGGACTTTATAGGCTGAAGCAAATAGGTGTCTTCTAGGGTAACTATTCCGATCAATTTAATAGTCATGTCGGTAGATGAAGAATCAATGTGTCCAATTTTAAATATCATGGTGATTAAACTTTCCATTTATAGCTTTAGAATTTAAAAAATGTTGAGCTTATTATAATTATAATGAAATAGTGAACACAATTATATGAACTTTAATAATTGATATCAGTGTATTCTCTTTCTAACTCTATGGAACATTGAAAAGAAGTAATTAGAAGAAAGAAAGGGTTCATATTGAGAGGTTAATGCTTTTGAAACTATATGGAAGATATAAAATTTCAGAATATTTGTTTTTGACCTTGGGCACTGAGAATAAGAGGAGTATTTTATGCTAATTTTAGTTATTGAAGAAAAAAGGTCCAGCTTTGTGCTAAGTGATATAATTCCCTTTCTTAGCCTTCAGTGACAGTTAGAAAGATATAATTGACCAAGACAGTTTACGTCATATTTCCAGCATTATTTCAAAGATGCTCCCTTTGAAATAAGAAACCTATATAGTAATAACAGTTACTCTGCAGGATTATTGACTCTGTCTCTCCATTACTCAGGTAACATTGAAATCATTTTCTTTATAAACTTGCATTAAAACTTCATTTACTGAGAACTCAGAAGAATGGAAAAAGAAGGGGTTCTTGTCAAATGCTTTTTAGGGAGACACCTATTACTTTTATTATTTGTGTAGTTCTACTAAAGCAAAAACATTTACCTTGCTGAAGCTTGAAGAAACCTGAAGGCTAGTTTGAAGTAAAACTTATATTGAAAAGGTCATGCTAGTGATTCCATCTTGATTTTTCATAATATATACATGGGTATCATTTTTAAATACTTATCAAATTTTTAATTGACATATTTATCTTTTTCTATATTCATAGCTTTCATTTACTAACATGTAAATTGTTTTAATGAATATAGTTTGTTTCATGTTATGACTGGAACTCAATGTTTCTACCAGTCTCATTTAAATAAACACTTAGATTTTTCAAATACCTTCACGATTGAAAAGCCTAGTATAACAAATTTCTTTTTAGAAATTACAAAAAGCATATAAAATGTATGATGACAAAATAAGAAAATATTGATGACATCTGGTTGCATATAGTAGTGTTGAAAATGTTTACATATGAAAAGGTAACTTCTTGTACAGAAGTTTTATAATGTAATATTTTTAAGTTAAATCCTAAATATTTTTAAAATTTCATCATATCCCATTCTGTACAAAGAGTACAGTAATCAAATTGTAACTAGACCATAATAAATGGGAACTAAGTGGTTGTTTTCTTTAAATGCAACATGAGTCAAAGGTTCATTTGAATTAAGATAATTTTATTTACTTACTGTTAAAGATTGTATACATAAGAACAGCAAAGTAGACAATACTTACTTCTCTGTCTTCCTTGGTCCACTGTCCCAGCCTTGTAACCTCCCCCAACCAAAGAGAATGAAGAAAGAACACAGAAGATGAGGGAGAGGAGGAGGAGGAAGAAAAAGTCAAATTTGTTTTGACTATATACTTACTGAAGTATGGTCAGATTCCCAGTGGCTAGCACCTTCTCAACAAAAGCCTTCAATTCTGGGGAGCTACACTTCACTATCCTTATCACTACTTTTAAGAGGTCCCTTCTATGACTCCAGCTGCATATTTAGCAGAGGATGGCCTTGTCATGCACCAATGGAAGGAGAGGTCCTTGGTCCTATGAAGGCTCCATAGATGCCCCAGTGTAGGGGAATTGTGGGTGGGAGGTGAAAGTGTGTGGGTGCAGGAAAACCCTCATAGAAGCATATGGAGGAAGAATGTGATAGGGTGTTTCAGAGAGGGATGGAAAGGGGATAATATTTGAAATGTAAATAAGGAAAATATCCAATAAAAATAAATATATAATAAAAATATGGTAAATTTGAATAAAAAAAGAGTTCTCTTCAATGTCTTTTTGTCTAGACTGTTACTTTTTTATGCTAGAGAGGTGGAATTGGAGGTTTAGTTTTCAATTAAAATGTGGCAATATATCCTAACTGTAGAAATCCTAAAGTATGACAGTTCCTCAGGAAGATGGGAATCAGTCTACCTGAAGGTACAGCTGTACCACCTTTGGGCATATATTCAAAGGTCACTACTAGAGACACATGGACAGATATATTCAGTGTTTCTCAATAAATAACCACCAGAAACTGGAAATTAGCTAAGTGATATGCAACAGCATAATACATAATGAACACATGGCACATTACTTTTCCATCCATAGAATACCATGCTTCCTTGTAGAGGCCCACAGGGAACAACCTAATTGTAACACTGCCTCCCACTAATTCCTTGCAAGTTGAGCCAGCCTGAGGCAAAGCCAGGAGAGTTGAGTTGCACTTGGTCCCCTGACCTCTATTGGCTGGCTCTGGACATATCCTGCCTTCCAAAGGAGCTTTGGGGGACCCTGACTCCAAGAGCATTCTTCTTCCCTGTGTAAGTCTGCAGGTACCCCAAGAAGAACCAGCTTGGACTATGGCCCACCAATCCCTTGCCACTCAGGTCTGCCTGAGGCACAGCCATCAAAGTCATGTGCCCTGACCTCGATTGTCTGGCAGATAACTCCCCCTTCCTGCCCTGAGTTCTCAAGTAGTCTTGCTGGAATCAGGATCATCCAGAAAGAAAATCTTCTCTTCACATAATTATCAAAATACTAAATGCAAACAAAGAAAGAATATTAAAAGCTGCAAGGAAAAATGTCCAAATAACATAAAGGCAGTCCTATCAGAATTACACCCTATTTCTTTACAGAGGCTCTAAATGATAGAAAATGCTGGACATATGTCTTGCAGGCCCTAAGAGACCACAGACGTCACCCCAGATTATTATGTCCAGCAAAATTTTCAATCACCATAGAGAATCCAAGACATTCCATGACAAAACCAAATTCAAACAATTTCTTTCCACTAATACAGCCTTACTAAGGATAGTAGAAAGAAATTTCCAATGCAACGAGGCTAGTTACACTCAAGAAAACACAAGAAATAAATATTTTCACACCATTAAAATCAAAAGATAGGAAACACACACACTGTCACCAACAGCATAAAAAAGAATTAATAATCATTGGTCATTAATATCTATCCATATCAATGCATTCAATTCCCCAATAAAAAGACACAGGCTAATAAAATGGATGTATAACCACGATTCATCATTTCCTACTGTGAACAAGAAACACATCTCAGAAAAACACAGACAGTACCTCAGAGTAAAGGGCTGGAAAAAGGTTTTCCAAGTAAACAGACCCAAGAAACAAGCTGGATTATGTAATGGCGCCTTGCTTGCCTGGATGGCAGCAATAACGACAGAACACTGAGACTTCTTCTCTCGACGGTTTACTCAGGAATTTTCTTTTGTGTTACAGCTCTTTCAGGTACCTAAGTGTTACAGCTCTCCTAGGTTCCTAGGTGTTATGGCTCTTTTAGGTGTTACATCTCTTCTAGGTATTACCAGCCTCCTACCGCCTCCCAGGTGCCGCAGTTCCTCTTGCCTTCATGGAATGGTGCTTCTTGCTTCTAGGTGCTGCGGCTCTTCTTGCTTCTGTGGAATGGGCGGTGGCAGCTGCTCTTGCTAGTCGCTGCTGCTCTTCCTGCTTCCATGGAGAATGGTGGAGGCGGCTCTTGCTTCTGTGCAGTAGCAGCTCTTCTTGCTTCTGTGGAGTGGCGTGGAATGGCTCTGACTGCCTGGAGAGAGCCCCTTATATACCCGTGCCCAAGCTCTCGTGGTTCTCCTGGATTGGTTCCCTGGCAATCACCTCATTAGCATACACCTGCTTGGGAGGGGCGCATGCGCAGCATACACCTGCTCGGAAGACACCTGCATGAGCCCGCTCGGGAGGGGCGCATGCGCAGTGGAATCGTCTATCGCTGCCGCAGTGCGCTTCTTGGATTCTATCGTCCGAGCGGCTGCCTACAGGATTACCCATTTTAATATCTAATAAAATAGAGTTTCAACTAAAACATATAAAAAGAGACAGGGAAGGACACTCATCAAAGGAAAAATCTATCAAGAAAACTTCTTAATTCTGAACATCTATGTCCCCAATGTAAGGGCACCCACATTCAAATAAAAGAAACATTACTTAAGCTTAAACTACACATCAAAACCTCACACATTACTAGTAAGAGAACTTAACACTCCACTCTCACCAATGGACAGATCATCTAGACAGAAACTAAACAGAGGAATAATGAAACTAAAAGAGGTAATGATTCAAATAAACCTAAAAGATATCAATAGAACATTTCACCCAAACACATCCTTCTCAGTATCTCATGGAACCTTCCCCCAAACTGACCATATAATAAGCTACAAACAAGTCTCAAAAATACAAAAAGACTGAAGTGATCTCTTGCATATCAGATCACTCCGGATTAAAGGTGGACTTCAACAAGTGAAACAACAGAAAGCCTACATACTCATGGAAACTGAACAACTCTGTACTCAATAAAAACTGTGTCAGGGAAGAAATAAAGAAAATTAAAGACTTTCTAGAATTCAATGAAATTGAAGGCACAGCATACTTAAACTTATGGGACACAGTGAAAGTAGTAGAAAGTAGAAAGTTCAGAGCACTCAGTGCCTTCATTAAGAAATTTATCAGTTCTTAAACTAATGATTCAAAAGCATGCCTGAAAGCTCTAGGAAACAAACACACATGTACACACACATATACACACACACACACATGCACATGCACACAAGAGGAGTAGATAAGAAATCATCAAACTTATTGCTGAAATTAATTAATTAGAAACAAAGAGAATAATTAAAACAATCAGTAAACACAAGAGCTGTTTTGGAGGTTTTTGCTTTGTTTTGATTTTTGTTTGTTTTCTTGTTTTAGAATATCTACAAGACAGACAAATCTTCACCCAAAGTAACTGAAAGGCAAAGTGACAGTATCCAAATTAACAAAATCAGAAAGGAAAAGGGACATATAACAACAGAAACTGAGGAAATTCAAGGAATTATTCATTCTTAACTTAAAAAGCCTTTACTTGACAACATTGGAAATTTTAAGTGAAGTAGATTATTTTTTTTAGATACATACCAATTTGTAAAGTTAAATCAAGGCCAGGCAAACTGTCTAAATAACCTTCTAATCCGTAAAAGAATTGAAGTCATTAAAAGTAACCCTCCAACCCCCAAAACAATCCCAGAGCTCGATGGTTTTAGTGCAGAATTCTACCAGAAATCAAAGAAGAGCTAATATCAATATTCCTTAAAATCTTCCATAATATAGAAACAAAGGGAAAATTGTCAAACTCATTCTATGATGTCACAGTCACCATGATTCCTAAACTACAAAAAGACTCAACAAAGAGAATTTCAGATCAATTTCCCTTATGAACATTACTGAAAAAATACTCAAAAGCACTCATGAACCAAATCCAAGAACACATCAAAGACATCATTCATTATGATCAAGTAAGTTTCATCCCAGAGAAGTAGTAGTGGTTCAATATATAAAAATACATCAATGAAAAAAAAAATACATCAATGAAATCCACCATATAAACAAACTGAAACAAACAAACAAACAAACAAAACATCATGATCATCTATCTCATGAGATGCTGAAAACACCTTTGACAAAATCCAATACCTTTATACAAGTAATAAACAGGTCTCAAAAGAAGTAAGGGAGACAATACCCTTCACAATAGCCAAATATTCTAATTTCAGCCAAGCACGTGAAGACTTGTATGATAAAAAGTTCAATTCTCTGCAGAAAGAAGTTGAAGAAGAGATCAGAAGATGGAAAGATTGTTCATGAATTGGTAAGATTAATCTAGTGAAATGACCATCTTACCAAAAGCAATCTACAGATTCAATGCAATTTCCAACAAAATTCCAAGACAACTCTTTACAGAGCTTGAAAGAACAATTCTCAATTTTATATGGGAAAACAGAAAACCTGGGATAGCTAAAGCAATTTTGTACAACAAAAGAATGTTGAGAGGTATCACCATCCCCAAATTCATGCTATACCTCAAAGCAATAGTAATAAAAAATTGCATCATATTGGTCTAGAAACAGACAGATTTATCAACGAAATTAAATAGAAGACCCAGGAATACACCAACACACCTACAGACATTTGATTTTTGAGAAAGAAACCAAAACCATACAATAGAAAAAGGAGGAACATTCTCATAGAAGCAGGGGTAAGGAGGATGGGAGAGGGAGTTTGCAGGAGGGGGGAAACTCGGGCAGTGATAACATTTGAAATGTAAATAAAGAAAATATTCAATAAAAAAGGAGAACATCTTCAACAAATGACCTTTTATAATTGGATGTCTGGATGTTGAAGAATGCAAGTCTAATTGGATCAAAGACAAAATATACTAAATCTACAACATAAAGTGGGGGACTGCCTTGAAATCATTGGTACAGGAGACTTCTTCCTGGACATAACACCAATGGCTCAGGCACTAAGATTGACAAGTAGTAAAATGCATTTCACAAAACTAAAAAGCTCTGTAAGTCAAATAACACCATCCATAAGACAAAATGAGAGCCTTCAGATTAGGAAAAGGTCTTCACTAACCCTACATTTGACTGATTGCTAACATCCAAAATATATAAGAAACTCAAGAAATTAGACACCAGCAAACTAAATACACAATTAAAAAATACAATATAGTGCTAAAGAGAATTCTCAACATGGCCGGAAAAAAGGCCCAAAACCTTAAATAAATGTTCAACATCTTTAATCATCAGGGAAATGCAAAACAAAATGACTCTGAGATTCCACCTTACACTAATCTGAATATCTAAGATCAAAAAAATCAATAAAACAATACATGCTGGCGAGAATGAGGAGCATAGGGAACACTCCTCCATTGCTGGTGGCAATGTAAGCTTGTACAAGCACTCTGGAAGTTAATTTGGCAGTTTCTCAGAAAAATAGGAATAATTCTACCTCAAAAACCAGCTATACCATTTCTAGGCATATGCCCAAAAGATGTTCTACCATACCACAAGAACACTGATCAACTATGTTCCCAGCAGCTTTATTCAGAATAGCCAGAAACTGGAACCTAACTAGATGCACCCT
>NW_022196899.1:41545325-41598077 GCF_008632895.1 Mastomys coucha | reverse complement strand
GGAAATGCGATACGATCTCGACATGAATACATGGGCAAAGGTGCGGAACACCTTCTGGCTCTACCCTCTAAGGCAATAACGCACAGTGGGAAATCCAGGCCAAGAAACGTCTGTAACCCAGACGGCCTTCATACCATTTCTAGGCATATGCCCAAAAGATGTTCTACCATACCACAAGAACACTTGATCAACTATGTTCCCAGCAGCTTTATTCAGAATAGCCAGAAACTGGAACCTAACTAGATGCACCCTTAACTGAAAAATTGACAAAGCAAAACAAGAATGTGGTTCACTTACACAATGGAACCTATCATTGCATGCAAATGATAGAACTAGAAAATATCATCCTGAGTGAGATAATCCAGACTCAACAGGACATGCATGGCATGTACTTAGCTATATGTGGATATTATCTATAAAACACAACATAACTATGGTACAATCAACAGCAGGAAAAAAAATAACACGGAGTTACCAAGTAAGGATGGTTGAATCCTTCTCAAAAGAGGAAATAAAATAGATATCAAAAGTGATTAGAAGAAGAAAATTGCATCAGGGGAGTAGCAGAGTAGACTGTGGATCAGGTATAGGGAGAGTAGGGTAGAAAAAACAGAAATCAGCAGTCAGTGACAGAGAGAGGTAGCACCTTTAGGAGGGGATATCTGCAGAATGTACCAGAAACCTGGGACAGGGTAAAGGGAGGAGAGGCCCCAGAGTGCTAAGGGGGCAACTCTACTTGAGATTTCTAGCTATGTGGGATATGGATCCTAAAGTGGCTACTTCCTATAGCCAGGCAGGACTCACAAAGGAGGAATATTGCATCACCCCCCCTCCCACACACACACACAAAATCTTTAACCCAAAATGTGTCCTGCCTACAACAGAGGGACCCAAAGAGGACAGAGACTCCAAATAAAGAACAACAGGATTAACTAACCTGGACCATGCAGGGGCTCCCAGAGAATGAGCATGAGCTCCCTCACACCTGTAGTTAAAGTGTAGTTTGGTCTTCATGCAAGTCCCCGAGCAACTGAAGCAGGGGCTGTCACTGAATCTGTTGCCTGCCCGTGGATCCCATTCCCCTGACTAGGCTGTCTTGTCTTACTCCATGGGAGAGGATGTGCCTAGTCCTGCAGTGGTGTAATGTGTCAGGGGCAGAACACAACAGGTATGGAGGAGCACAGGGGGCAAGGATCCCAGGGGGAACTCTTCCTTTTTAGAAGAGAAAGGGAGGAGGATTAGGAGGAAGATCTGTTGAGGGGGTCTGAGGAGTAGGGGCTTTATATTGTGATGTAAAATGAATAAATGAATGAAAAAGAAAAATGTATTACATTTATATATCTATTGTTACCCAGTCATTAAAACTGGAATTTACAGGTAAATGGATGGAATTAAAAATATCATCCTTACTGAAGAAACACAGAACTAGAATGACAAATATGGTATGCATTTTTTTTATATTTAGGTATTAGCTATTAAATCAACAATAAAAAGCTAAAATGCATATGTGGCTTTAAATGAAATGGCCAAGTAATGAAGGAAGCAGATTCCAAACTAGTCTATCTCTAGTCACCAAATGAATTGTTCAGTCCTGGGAACTGGAGCTGGGATTGGGTTAAATAAATTTGAGTTGTTGGACAAAACCATAGGAACCATCAGACAACTCAGGTTCTCACCGAGATTATAACTTGTTTTTCACAAACTGACAGCAAGGCCACATGACTCCTACACAACGACACAACTCATGGAACATGGAGACATGGAGCTGGTGCCTACATAAAACCTCCGCCATTAGTTCTAACATCCTTGGTACAGAGAGGTATTCTGTTTACTACCACAAGAGAAGCACAACAACCAACAACCACCGCTTGCAAACCCTTTGATTTAATGGTGTTCTGCATGCAAGATATGCCAGTGCAATGGTGCCACAAGACTTGTGACAGTAACCAACCAATGTCTGATTTAACTGAAGGCCCACTCCACAAGATGGAACCCATACCCAAAACCTTTCAGATGGTCAAGTACCTGAGACTAGGTACTCTAGGAAACTAGGGAATAAACAATACTACTGTTCTAAAATAGTCAAAATAAAAGAAAAAATAACTCCACAGGGAAAAAAATAATTCCTAAATACATCTGCCTTTTTTACAGAACAGTGCCTTACTCAGCCACCATCACAGAAGTTTTCTTCTACAGGAGATGTGAGTAAACACAGAGATTCATAGGCAGATATTATAAAGAAAGTAGAAACCCTGAGAACACTCAGCAGAAAAGGGAAAATCCCCTTAAACCCATTCCCTCACAGTTTAGCATAAGATGATAAAGAGGAGTAGAATGTGTATAATTGGTAGAGTGAGTTGAGGACACCAAAAAAATAAAATCCCTTTCAATCAACAGGATCCATCCACATAAGAACTCAGACCGACATAGCATGAACAAGGCCTTCAGGAGTCTATAAAAGATGGGGGGTCCTAGAGCAGAAGGAAAAGTGGAAGCATGCCCCAACCCTTACCCAGAAGCTATTCCAGTTGATAATTACTTGCAAATCAATTTTGGTTTTCTCTAACGGGCTATCACTTGAGAAACTATCTTATGGGTAGGTTGCATGCTCAACAATAGATGCCCAACAAAAAACATTATCATTTTAGGTTCCTTGTCTCATAATGTTTTGTCAAGCCATATACATATATATGTTTGCATATATATATTTATATGTAATATATATATTACACACACATATATATGTAATACTTTATAAATTAAGCAAACTATGTAATAAATTGTATATATAGTCATATTTTTCATTTTAGTTTGCTTTGGAGAATGGTAGAGACAGATAAATAAAGAGAGAGAGATAGAGAGAGAGAACTTATTTAAAATTGAATGAGCAGAGACATGAGAAGGAGCTGGGGGAGTTGTGGAAGGAGAAAACATGATCACAGTATATTGTTAGAAAATTTAAACAAAAAAAGAGTTAAACAATATACAGTGTGTATTTCCTATTTAATCTAATAATTTGTTAATACTTATTTCATCAACTTGTACAATAGATTTTTGAATAAGAGTCTGTAAAATCTTGTTCCATTCTACTCAGCCACAAGGATTTGGAACATCCAGAAGACATCACAGAAGTCAAGAATAAATCAAGACACAATCTGAAAATGACTCCAGAGAATTCTGGTTCTTCTGTGAGAATAATGGGGCTCAATGGCTAAGAGCACCTGCTGCTGTTCTTCTACAGGTCCAGTGCTTCTTCCCACTGGGTAGTTCATAAATAGCTACAACCGCAGTTCTAAAGATCTGATGAATTATTCCAGCCTCTAAAAGCACCCACAAGCACAAGATACCCACATGCATAGACAAACAGTTATTTATATAATACAATAAGATAAATACTTATTTCTAATAAAAAGATTGCATGCTGCTAAGTGTATTTCTAAAAAGTGAACTTAACCATATACTGTTAAATCCTGAGCACCTATTCATTAAACTTACAACTAAGAAAAAAAAAAAAGCAGATATCCTACAACTGTGACCCCAGAAGAGAAACATGAGATGCCTGTTTTCCTGGCCCTATTAATGATTTATTGAAAAAGCATAATCACTCCTTGAGAGGGTAATGATGGTAAAGCCAGACGCTGCCTCCTAGGGAGGAAGAACCAGGAGGAGTCACACAGAATCATCACTTCACAGGAGAAAGCGATTCAGTGGTAAAATATAGCAATTATTTTTCTACTGGTGATATGTTACACTAGAGGAAACAAAAGCACAAAGAAACGTGGTGGAGAGAGGAGTAGTCTCCAGTGAGACTGTCACTCAGAAATCAGCACTGGGAATGTAGATGGCTATTACCACTCCACCATTTGGGTAAAAAGAGGATGGGAGCTGATTTACTAATTACACTAGCCTGAGAAGTACACAGAGCTTGTTCAGGCTCAGTTGAATCTTCCTGTATATTTATTTACCTATATTCTAAAACACACAGCATTGTTGTGTATTAAAACAGTCTATATCCATGACATTGCAGGTAATATTGCAATGAATACAGTTCTTCTTTGTACTTTTCCAATGATACATTTCTTCCTGCAGATAAATTCTACATATCAATATCACCAAAAATTCTATAAAATTGAAACTTTTATTTAAAATTGAAACTTATGACTTAAGGCAGCTATGCCACTTAGTCATTTCTAAATCAATGCCTAAAAAGTACACTTATGAGTATTATGTATTAAATTTTATTATATATTATTATATTATTGTATGTATAACACTATATGTATAACATTGTATATTGTATTACTGTGTATTATCATTTTTCTCAATGGTCATTGGCTGATTATCCTCATTGTAATCACATACTGATTTTATAATGTTGAATATCTAAGATGAGATAATCAGTCTTTTTTATTCCTCTGTTATTTTACCTACTTTTAGTTTCTCTACTTGCTTTTGGGTGTTCAATTGTTTTTGATAATTTGGGTTGTAAAAGGGGAAAATATATCCCCTTTAAAATGCACTCATGTTTAAATATGAAGATGAGAAAAGAGATAAAGGACAATGAGAGGGAAAAGGTGAGAGAAGAAAATAATGGACAGCCCCAGGTGTTGAGTGATATTCATAAACAGACATGAAGGTCTACTTTACCCTAGACAGGCAACTGGTAACAGATCATGGAAGGGTAAGTTCAAAGTCAACCTAAGTGAAGCGATGATCTTCATTGTGTTTTCCTACAGGAATATGAGTGGCAGGTTACTTCCTGTAGCAGAAATGACTCAGATAACTGCATTACAAAGCCAACTCCAGCATGGGAGCTGCTCACTAAAGTTGAGAAACAGGAATCCCATGCACAGTCTGCAGTTAGTTCCACTGGCCCCAGACAGTGCCTGGGCCAGAACTAAGGCCCTCCCATCATAACTTTTCACACTTCACAAAGTATTGCAGCTTCATAGGAGGAACAACAATATGAACTAACTAGTACCCCCGGAGCTTCCTGGGACTAAACCACCAACCAAAGAGTGCACATGGTGGGACTCAGGGCTCCAGCAGCACAAGTAGCAGAGAATGGCCTAATAGGTCATCAATGGGAGAAGAGGTCCTTCCTTGATCCTGTGAAGGTTCTATGCCCCAGTGTAGAGGCATACCAGGGCCAGGAAGCAGGAGTGGGTGGGTTGGTGAGCAGAGGGAGTGGGGAGGGAATATGGATTTATTTCAGAGGGGAAACCAGGAAAGGGGAGAATATTTGAAATATCCAATAAAAAGATATCCAATAGAGAAAATATCCAATAAAAAACAAAATAAATTACACAGAAACAGTACCACAAAGTCCTCATACACTAAGAACTGAGTTATTCTGTCAAAATTATTTAGGGTTGTTTTTGTTGAAAAGGAAAGAAGCACAACTACACACACATGTACACAAACACACACACACCATAAACTTACCCCATTCTTTTAAGAAAACCAACAAAGTAAAATTATATGCTTTCATTTGAACAACAACAACAACAAAAAACCTGCCCAAGTATATTTCTTCACGTTATGGAAAATATGGAAGTTGGATGTGTTGGATCCAACTGTAATGCCAGTAAATAGGCTAAGAAATGATGGTTTTTAATGAATTCAAGGATATCTTGGGGTACATAGTGAATTCCAGACCACCCGAGGATACAGAACATGAACCTATATTAATACTAATATCCAATGAAATGTAATGTAATAATGTGCATGTAGTTATATTTGTTCTGTAGTTTAACATGTGGTTTAGGTTATGTATTTTAGTTTTAGACTGTCAATAATTTAAGGACAAGAGATATCATAGCCTTATAATATGAAATCTTTCACATGATGATAATCCTAATACCTATTTTCTACTACTAGTGCGGAACTCACACCCAGTAAATTAATTATTCCTAATATTTGTATAAACCATGAATTAGTAATGCAGCTTTATTTCTTACCTTATGCCACTCCCCAATAGCCATACAGAAGAAATAAGATTTATTTAAAACTGCACCTCAATAGCTAAGCAGTTAAAAGTGCTACAGTTACTTCCTATGCTAATCTGGCCACATTCCCTTGCTGTAGCTCTGCTCCATGACATTTGCATATTATTATTGATCTAGCCCTTCAAACCCTGTCGATGTGCCTCCAATTTCTCTATCCTACCACTGATTTCAATCTCCCTCTCTCCCTTTCTCCCTCGCTCCTTCCTCTACTGTCAGATGTCCTACTCTATTTTCTATTCTGCCCAGCCATTGGTAATCAGCATTTATTGACAAGACAGAGAATAAGTAGTAAGAACTTTTAGACAAACTTGAAACAGGACATTCTTGGTATACATTACAATGTCATTTCTGGATTGAAACAAGATATGACAGCAAAGAAATCAGCATTTGAATAACCTAAAAGTAAACTTTACACAGTGCACAAAACATTATCCCTGCAACACTTACAAAGAATGATTAAATATAATGAATGGATTGTGAAATATGACAAATGCAGAAAGTTTAACATTTAAACCTATTATTATAGCTATAATACTGAATAAATTTCTAGATTGCTTCCTCTGTTGCTCTTTTTTAGCTATCTGCTTGCCAGAATATAAGCAAGCACAAAGTTTGTTTGTGTGTTCAGGTGCTTTGGACGGTCTCATCCAAAGCCTTTTTCTATCCTGGTTCAATGAAAGTGAGAAAGAGCTCCTGGGGTAAAGTAAGTTTCTTTTCATGATGGCATTCCTTAGAAATTGGGTCCCCAATGAAGGAGTTAGAGAAAGGACCCAAAGAGCTGAAGGGTTTGCAGCCCCTTAGGACAATATCTAATTAACTGAAGGAAGGGCAAGCCAGCCTAAATATAGCTATCTCCTGAGAGGCTCTGACAGTACCTGACTAACACAGATGTAGAGGCTCACAGCCATCCATCGAACTGAGTACAGGGTCCCCAGTGAAGGAGTTGGAGAAAGGACCAATGGAGATGAGGGGTTTGCAGCCCTTTAGGGCAAACAACAATATGAACTAACTAGTACCCTCAGAGCTCCCAGGGTCTCAACCACCAACCAAAGACTGCACATGGAGGGGTCTGATTGTTCAGGCAGCATGTGTATAGTAGAGGATTGCAAATTCAATCATCAATAGGAGGAGAGGAGCTCGGCCCTGTGAAAGTTCTGTGCCCCAGTGTAGGGGAATGCCAGGGCCAATAAGTGGGAGAGGGCGGGGTGGCAGGCATGGGGAAGTGGGAGGCAACAGGGGTTTGTTTTGGTTGTTTTTGTTTGTTTCTTTGTTTTTTGGAGGGGAAACTGGGAATGGAGAAATTTACATGTAAATAAAGAAAATATCTAAAAGAAAAAAAAAGAAAATTTGTAATGTACCTAGTTTGACAATATCTTATTAAGTGAATGAAATATTATTTGGTAACTAGGTAAGAATGGACAGAATGTAAGATTTACTCCTGATTAGGAAGGGAACTTACCATAAAAAAATAGTATATCCCATCTGTTCTGTACACCCATTCAACCTGTCCTTATCTTTGCTAAATGATCTGATATAGTCTATGTTTCAGAAGTTTCAATAATTTTGCCATCCCATATATGTAAGCACAAACATATATATTTGTCTCAGTAACAGAGCAGGAAATTATGAAACTGCAGACTCAGTCAAATCAGAGGCAGCTCCTACTTTATTGTGGTCCTTTTGAGAGTGAGGACCAGGATTCAGATTCTTTCACTCAAAAGCAAAAGAAGTTTCCTTCTATGATTGATGTGGTGGATTAATAGTTTTAGGTTTTGGTTTACATTCTGAATATTAGAGATAGATCAGTTCTTTCCTGGCTTGTAAGGATGAATAAACATGGTATACATGTCTGAAGGTGCTTGAAACTTTGAAGATGGTAAAAATAAGGCTATGGAGTTGACAAGGTAGGCACATGTTCTCCTAATGGTATTTCTGATATAGAATCTATTCCTGAAACTTTCTGTCTTGGTTAAATTAGCTGACCAGGAAGCTCTTGGCATGTACCTATCTTCATCCAACGAGGCTGGGTCTACAGGTGTGGGCAGCAAATTCAAGTTTCTGTGAATGCTGGGGATTGAAACTCAGGTTTTTCTAAAAGGTCAGAGGGTCAGAGTCAATTCAAACTTAATTTCACTTTAATGTAAGAACCTTGCAACACTGGGATGCTATTAATTGTTGTGAAGTTCTTGGCATGCTTACCATTCAGAATACATTCCAGAATATAAGATAATTATTCAGCTTTTAAACTCATCAAACTGCTAAATTGACTTGTCTCTGTAAACTTACATTTTTAATTTCACACCATCTTTTATTATAATTTAAGTTTATAATCTGGGTCAAATTATTGTTTTATAAGTAGATTTACATTTCATTTACTTAATTTACTCTGTGTGTGTGTGTGTGTGTGTGTGTATGTGTGTATGTGTGTATGTGTATATGTGTGTGAGTGTTTGTGTATGTAGGTTAGGAGACAACTCACAGGAGTTCATATTCTCCCTCTATCATATGAGTCATTTCATGGGCCATCTCCTACAGTCTAGTAACGTCCATTCATCTGTAAAAGATTTACAGACTTGTATTTGGTTCTATATTTATATTTACTTTTCTTATATAGGTTGTTTTTAAATTAACATAATCTCATATGTCCATTCTGTAGTTATTTCCTTTGTTACTGGAATTTTATAACCAGTCTTGCCTGCATCTGTATCCACCTATATCGAGAAACTTTTCTAAGTTTTCTTTTAGCTCTTTTTTTATCATTTCTGTTCTTAAATGAGATTTCTGACCCATTTAATGAATTATCCTTTATCAGAGCAAGATATCTGGATTGATATCTATATGGGTATATAACTTGATTCCCATAGGTGTGGATGTACAGTACAAACAGTCCCATATATTGAATGGACCATATTGTTTGTAGAGTGTGTTTTGACTTCTTTCTTCAAGGCCATGTAGCTGAAAGTCATCATACAGCTTCTTTTCTAGTCTTCCTTTCACAGCCTTACAAATCTGTTCTGATCCAATTCCATGCTATTCCTGACCTTATTGTGCAATAATGTAGTTATAAATTGGATACTGTGACACTTTTTGCATTTTCTTTTTGCTGAGGTTAACTTTGGTTATTCTGAGGTGTTTTTGTTTCCATGTTTGTTTAGAATTGTTTGTTTCTTGTACAGAATGTTTCTGGAACTGTAGCTGGGAATGCCCTGAATCTGTTAATTACTTAGGAACTATAGTTATTTTCACAATACCATTCCCAACAATCCAGGTACAAGGGAAGTTTTTCCACCATCTAGTGTCTCTTCCATTTTTTATTATAAACTTTTCATTTTAAAAGTAGTCACCTCTTCAACACATGTTGGAGAAGATGTGGAGAAAGAGGAACATTCCTCCTACATTGCTGGTGGGATTGCAAACTGGTACATCCACTATAGGAATCAATGTGGAGGTTCCTCAGAAAATTGGGAAATAGATCTACCAGAAGACCCAGCTATATCACTCTTGGGAATCCACCCAAAAGATGCCCCACCATGCCATAGGTTCTACTATGTTCATAGCAGCCTTATTTGTGATAGCCAGAATCTGGAAACAACCTAGATACCCTATGACAGAAGAATGGATACAGAAAATGTGATTCATTTACACAATGGAGTACTACTTAGCTATTAAGAAGGAAGACAACCTGAGTTTTGCAAGCAAATGGATGAAACTAGAAAATATTATCCTGAGTGAGGTAATTCAGACACAAAAGGATGTGCATGGTATGTACTCACTAATAAGTGGATATTAGCAAAAAAAAAAAAAAAAAAAAAAAAAAAAAGAAAAAAGAAAAAATCACAGAATAGCCAAGATATAGTCCAGAGAACTCAATACGGTCCACAAGCTAAAGTGCCCAAGTGAGGATGCCTCAGGATCACTTGGGAGAAAGAAGAAAGCAATCACAAGTGGGGAGGGAGGAAGGGATCTGGGAGGGAAAGTGGATAGGAGAGGTGGAGTGTGGGGAGAGGGGAACCTGATCTGGTATTGGGTGAGGGAAAAAGACTTAAACCTTGAAGGCCAGCAGAAAGAATGGAAACAGGCAACCTTGGGATATAGGAGGTTGGGGGGACCCTTGAGAATGTACCAGAGAATTAGAACATGAGAGACTTTCATGACTCAAAGGGAGGGACCTTAGATGAAATACCTGATAGTAGAGAGAGGGAACTTATAGAGCCCATCTCAAGCAGGAAGACAGGATATCAAGTGAGGGATGGGGTTGCCATCCCACAGTCACATCTCTGACCCATAATTGTTCCTGTCTGAAAGAATTACAGGGATGGAAATGGAGAGAAGCCTGAGGAAAAGAAAGTCCAGCTAAAGGCCCAAACTGGGATCTAGTTCAGGGGGAGGTCCCAAGGCCTGACACTATTACTGAGGCTATGGAGAGCTCATAAAAAGGGACCTATCATGACTGCACTCCAAAAGACCCAACAAGCATCTGAAAGAGTCAGATGCAGGTATTTGTACCTAACCAATGGACAGAAGCATCTGACCCCTGTTGTTGAATTAGGGAAGGCTGAAAGAAGCTGAGGAGAAGGGCAATCCTGTAGGAGGACCAGCAGTCTCAATTAATCTGCACTCCCGAGATCTCTCAAACACTGGACCACCAAACAGACAGCATACACCAGCTGATATGAGGCCTCCAAAACACATACAGTATAGGACTTTGGGTCTGTGTTCATTCAGAGATGTTGTACCTAACCTTCAAGGGACTGGAGGTCCTGGGGAGTTTAGAGACAAGAGCCTAGCATGGCTGTTCTCTGAGAGGCTCTACCTAGCAATTGACTCAGACAGATATAGACACCAACAGTGAATGGAGCCTGGGACTCTTATGGAAGAATATGTGGAAGGATTGCAGGCACTGAAGGGGATTGTAACTCCGCAAGAAGAACAACAGAGTCAACTAACCTGGACCTTAGGAGAGATCTCAGAGACTGAACCACCAACCAAAAAGCATACATGGGCAGGACACAGGCCTACCTGCACATGTGTAGCAGAAGTGCGGCCTGGTCTTCATGTGGGTTCTGAACAACTGGAGAGGGGGCTATCCCAAAAGCTGTTGCTTATACATGGGATATGTTCTTCTACCTTATGTTCTTCTACTTGGTCTGCCTTGTCTGTAAGGAGAAGATGCATGTAGCCTAGCAGAAACTTTGTTTCCAGGGTGAGGAGATACCCAGAGGGCCCCCACCTGCTCAGAGAAAAAGAGAAGGGGGGATGGGAGAAGGATGGGATGTGAGAAGGGGTGACTGGGAGGGGCAGTGACAATGATATGAAGTGATTAATTTAAAAAGTGATAAAAATGAAAAAAAAGTAGTAACCTCTTTAGTTCTAATCTGTCTTTACATTCCTTTCACTTTGCTTTTTTTTTTTTTTGCAAGATATTGTTAGTGAAATTTTTTCTCAGATTTCTTTCTAAGCAAGTTTAAAAATACAATATCCCTATGGTGATTTTTTTTTTAGCTTGCAATATTGTTGGCAGTGTTTATCAAATCTCAGTGGTGCCCAGAGGAGTCCCCGTGGTCTATCAAATGTGGGACCATGTTATCAGCAAATAGGGATAATTTCCTTTATTTCTTCTTTATTTGCACACTATTTGTATTTCTTCCTCTTGTTACACTTCTGCAGCTGGTAATTTGAGCACTATATCCAAAAAAGGAGTAAAGGGTGCCAACAACTGTGTTTAATAAAGATTTCTGAGGTAGTGCTCTTGGCATTTCCACTTTTAGCATAATGTTTAAAGTAGGTTTGTAACAGATAGCTACTATCATTTTATTCTGATTTCTTCAGTACTTTTATTCAAATGGCTTCTTATTGTCTATGGAATTTGTCATGTTATATATGTATAACATGACAACCCATTTTTTGGGTTGTATACTGTGATTTTTAATTTGTGTATCTTTAACCAACCTGTATTCAAGGGAAGAAAAGGAATTTTTAAAACATATGTGACCCTCTTAATGAGCTCTTGATAATCATTGCATCTATATTGATCAGGGTTATTGGTCTATAGTGATCTATTTTTCATTTTAAGCATCCTAGCCTTGTATCATGTTGTACTGGTTTTAAGATAAGTTTGGTCCTACAATCTTTTTTTTTTTTTTGAAAATTTTTATTAGATATTTTCTTTGTTTACATGTCATATGATTTCTCCTTTCCCAGTGTCCCCTCCAAAAAAAAAAACAAACAAACAAACCAAAACAAAAAACAAGAACAAACCCCTGTTTTCTACCCTCCCCCTCCCCTGCTTGCCACCCCACCGTCTCCCACTTATTGGCCCTGGCATTCCCCTACACTGGGGCACAGAACCTTCACAGGGCCAAGGGCCTCTCCTCCCATTGATAATTGACTTTGCAATCCTCTACTATACACATGCTGCCAAAGCAATCAGTCTCACCATGTGTACTCCTTGGTTGGTGGCTGCAATCTTGATTTCTGTGTTGAGGTAAACTTTGAGAAGTGTTGGATTTGTCTCTATGTTGAAACAGGATCATACTATATAACTTAGTCTAGCCCAAAACCTGTACTATTTCTGCACAGACTCTCAGTGTTGGGATTATGTGTATTCACCAAAAAGCATAGCTATTTGCCTTCATTTTCCATCCTATCACCATTGATTTACTCTGCTTTTTCATTTTTAGGAACATAATACATTTTTTGATTCAGTTATTATAATTTTACTTCTGTATTTTTTTCTTTATTTTTAATTTATAGGAGCTATCATAAGAATGAGATAATGGTGCCTGTTCTGTCATGCAACCTTTCCTTGGTATTTTCTCACATGCATTAATGTAGTTTGGAAGCCCTGTATAATAATGCTAAAGTATCAGTTATTATTGGTTTAGATTTAAAGCACTATTTTACTCTTTCAATTACAAAGCATTTTCTGTTACCTGTGATGTTCTGATTAATGTCCTTTAAAGATCATAATTATGCCTTCCTTTTTTAAGTGGTCTTAAATTATGTTCCAGTAATTAAGCACATGGAAGCACCATGACAGCCAATGATGCTTGGCTTGGTTCATTGGTAGGTATGCCTTCTCAGGTTCTTTTACTTCTTGGATGTGCTCTTTAATGTGTTTTTCCCTGGCATATGAATTGAATTTTTGAGGAATTTGGGAGTATTTTACTAGCTTGGCTTCGAATTCTGTGCCTCACTCAGTGTCCTCTGTTTTCTTGGTGCTGACAGGCTGTTCCCTTCTCAGTCCATTGGAAAGAAAGACAGCTCAGACATGTGCTTCCTGAGAAGATGGTACACACATCTCTACTCAACTCATAAAAGAAATCCACAACAGATCGAAATATTTATACCACCAAATCCAAGTTGGTAAGTTAGTGAGTTTTGGGAGAGTATTTACAGGGTGAGGGGTTACTTTCTATTGGGCCCCATTTTGGGCCTGGTTTGGGCCTTGAAGACAAACTCAAGCCTGCCTTGAGTTTTGAGACTGGTCTCAGTCACTTCCGTATCAGTATGGGGTAACTCAGCAAGACCTGTTTGGCCCTGCTTCTGCCCCACCATTGCTGAGGTAGAGCTTTGCCATTGGTTCTGTCAGTCACTCCATACCCTCTGTCACTCTTCCCTGCCTCTTACATCATCTTACCCCACCAAAAATTCTTCCGCTATATTCCAAACTTATATAAGTGAGAGGCTGATGCCATAAAATTGAGTTCCTGCTTTGACAAGACTAGGTGTGTTTCTTTTGGGACTTTGAAACTCGCCGTCCTGCTCAGCCCCAGAGAGACCCTGGCTGGACTGGACCTCACTCTTCTTGCCTGGACCTGCTGGCAAGGAAGTGGCAACTTTCAGGAACAGAAATGGCACCAGAGCCCACCCAGTATGTTTCAACAAAGCTGGAAACCTGGAGCATACTACACAGCTTACAGGCAGTTCAACAGGTTGAAGAGTGTCCTTTTCAAGTGATTCAGTTGCTCTCATCATCTGTAGACAGTGGTGCTGTTTTCTGCTTCTTCCAGTTAGCTTGTCTTGTCTTCTGTAGAGCTAGGCTTGTGTGAGAAATCTTCACTGTTTATATAGTCTTATGTAGGAGGGACCTAAATCATGTGATCAATTTCAGGGACTTTCCAAAGTTGTTTTGTCATATTGAGTTTCCCTGAGGGATGAAATGTTTCAAACCCAGAGAACACTTTTATGATTTAAGTTAGGATGAATCTCTACCATTCTCATAGAGAAAATCTGTCTCTGCTACATTTCTCTCAATTATCTCTCTGTCTGCAATTTCAGTGTTGTTGGAGGCCCCATCATTTCTTTCTTGGCACCAAAGATGACATGCTTCTAACCAGAGTTTGATATATATCCATTGGGCTTGCTTACATATTTCTCCTTTTCTAGGACCTGTGGTCCTAAACTATTTCTGTTTCTGTTAGTCATTTTCTTAATGTTTTAAAATGATAATTCAAGCATGTTTTCAATTTCTTAATTGTTTTGGTAATAGAGCATTTAATGCTGAATACTCTATGATGACTAAAAAGAAAACTTTAATGCTCCCCAGACTTGTCTCATTTAAATAGCTTTAGGAGCCCATTCTTTTCACTTAAAACATTCTATTTTTTGCACTTTATGCTCTTTTACTACATCTAAGTTTTTCTTCTTAAATACTTGTTTGAAACTGTTTCCAATTCAAAATTTGTCTATATTTCTTACTCTATAGCTTTTACATTTATTCCTTACATAACTGCATCATTATTATCAAGAAAGAGAAATCAGTTTTTTGGGACTGTTTAACTAAAAACCTTTGTAAGTTTTTAATAAGAAAAAATATTCCAACTGCATATGTTCACACAGTCATCTGAGATGTTATCACATAAATGGGTGTTTTTTCTCTGTGGTTGTTCAGAACAACAGAAGAACAACATTAAGAAAATGAAGAACTCCAATCAAAATTTGCTTTCCCTTGTTGCAGAAGCAACTGACTAACAAAGACTATAACTTTAAAACAAAAATGCCATCTTTAAACCATTTCCCTTTCATATAATATCACCTTTATATGTAGAATATGCTGTTTTAATGCTTCCAAATGCATACTGCATTCATGAAGGAAGATTTTTTTTTTTTTGTTTAATTCTCAGGAGGAGAAAGCCAGTTTGCAAGTGACATTCCACAGAAAACACACTGTTTGAACTGGTCTGTTTCACTGTAGCAAAAAGCAAGCCTCCAGCTGATCCCTTTGATTTCCCTAGCTGGTATGTTTGATTACCCTCATATGGATAATGCAGAAACCATATGGGGAGAATTTACTTCTCTGTATTGGCAACGAAAACCTGCTGGGATGCTTAGATCTTAGTGCTTCTAAGCAAACAAAGGAGAAAGCCACAAAAATTTTATTTCAGTGCAAAGAATGAAGCTGGTAATAGTCAAAATGAAAAGGCGACTCTCAGGCATTAGGGAGTGTATAATTTGGCTTAGAGATATTTGATTTTTCTACTTTGCTTCTTCTGTAAGTTTTGATTTTTTTTGTTATTTCCATAGTGTCTCATTTCATTACCTTCACTTGATAATACGTCTTTGCAATACTAAGGAATCCTCAAAATCATATGCATTCATTTTATCTCTTCATCCTATTCACCATAATCATTAATAAAAACACACTGATATAGTCTATTCTAGAAAAGCAGCCATGTGTGTATTTATTCCCATATTATTTCATAAATTTATTTCATGTCAAATTCATGCAAATATTATTTCTGATTTTAGGGAGTCTGTGATGAAGCAGAGAAACTGAAATGTCTTCAGTTTATGAATGCTGATTTCACTATGATTTTCAGTAGTTGACATATTATAATGCATATTATTTTACTGTTCAATGGGTGTCCTAGAGCTCACGTTATTTCTTATACTACCCAGAGTTAGCACAGATATCAAAGTTTAAGGGCTCTTTCTTATGATGCCATGCAGTTCCTATTTTATTTAGCAGCTATAAATGTTAGACTACCCATAATTCCGACTGATGACTGAAGATTTCTGGGATCTTCTTGGTTGATTCAATAGCTTTCTAGAATGATTTACAGAACTCATGAAAAATATTTACATTTATGAATTTACTATAAGATATATAACTCAGCTTGAAAGTGGAGAGTATGTAGGAAGAAGATGGGCCAAGCCACTCTTCTTGAATTCTCCATGTGTTCTGCACCCCAATAACACTTTCTACTGTAGGTTATAGTCTTTATTATACAGGGAGTATCATGCAGGCACAGATTTTGAATCAACATCTGTTGCTAATTCAACTGAATCTTTATTCTCTTTTCCATCTTCAGAGATGAGTTTGGGGCCTGCAGTTTGCAAACTTCTACTCAGCCTTTGCCTTCTGACCAACATGCCATAGTTTGGACCTATGGAGAGCTTTCAAAGGCAAATATGTACTAAGACTTTAATAACTATTAACTTTATAAATTTCTTAGAAGTTATATGCTGGGAACTACAACAAAAGACAAAGATTTCATTCATTATTTTATTATAGCATAATAAATTTTGGATGCAGGGTTTAAATGAGAAACCAAAACTATGTTATTTCATTTGCATATAGACAGATACTATAATATGGTAAAAGAATTAGTTATGTGAATGGCTTCATGACATGTCAAGCATATGGACCAACAACACTAAAGACAAGTAGGAAATGAAAGCAAAGGGATATTTGAAAGAAGACAAAAGCACAGGATGATTAATGCTGGTAAGATACTTTTAGATTTTGGACCAAGGTATTATGGTCATTGAATACAAATGTTTTAAAGAAAAAAATAGCTTTTTTGATCAATATTTTTATAAAGCTCACTAGTCACTAGTAGCTCTGCATCTCACTACTAGTTGTGTATAAATGTACTGTGGAGAGCACAGGACTGGAAGTGGTGAAATTATACTTTTTTCTTGCTATTAAATGTATGGATATATAGACTTGGCATTTTGAAAGTGTTGAATAATGGAAACAGAACTTGTAGCTGACATGATAGTTCCTATGGGAAGTCTTCTCTGAATTATTATGCAGAGCTAAGTGCATTCTTTTCTGAGCCCACAGAACATCATTTTCAAATATCTATTAGAAATAGAACCCACTGCATTTTTATGGCTATTTGATTATATGTCTACAACCACCATTAGGAGATTATAGGTCCCTGGAGAAAGGATTCTAAGTTTCTACATCTTTCTGCCTGGTGGTTACTATGGTGTTGGTAATCAATAAGTTCTATCTGATGTGGGAATGGACTCAATCTCTGCAATGTTTCTTTCCAGACTTAAATATCCAGCTTTGAATATTGCTCATTTTATTATATTTTTTGTGTAAATAAGATATAGTGCTTTAAAGTTAAACCTATTTAATGTAGCACACAAAATGAATATATATGTTAATATTGAAATGACAGACAGTAACAATATATTATTATTGTACATTTATTGCTTTTATATTCACCTTTTCTTTGGTTTTGATTCTTATAATGGTATAGCAAAATCAAGTTTATACTCTATACAGTACGGATAATAGTCCTCCACATCCTCAACTAATGAAAATTTGAGGGAAAAGTAGAATATATCCAATTCCACCTTTCATCTTATCAGTATTGTTAAGAAATAAGCAAAGAATTTAAAAGATCAAATATGATTTTTTCTTTTGTTTTAAAATACTGTAAAACTCTGATTCCTTCATTTGGGAATTAAAACTTTATATAATATTTATGAAGACAAACATTAAAAATAAAACAACTGTACCCAGTTATAATATGAGGTTATTACATATATTATGCAATAGTCATACCTCAGTTGCTTCTGAAAATATTATTATAACAAATTTTCTATCATTCAATTAACCTGAATTTGCTGTCATTCACTTATATTCTTATTTTTAAATAAATAATTTTAATACAAGAAAATAAATCACCAACACAAAATATGCAAATAATAGCATATTTGCTGAAATCAGTAGGTATGAAGGAGGTTTTATACTTTAAGTGTTAAGTGAATTCACATTTCATTGGAAAATGTTATAATTTGATAAATATAATGAAAAATAATTTTATGAAAAGTAAAACAAATGTTACTTTGAAAATAGGACATTGAGGATCTCAGTATTTGACATACTTTTTTATTTTTTGTCTTTTTAATCAGCCACAATGTATATTTACCATTTGTGTGGGTTATTTTAATAAAATTAGTAAAGTACTTTAGGAAATGTATAAATTTTGAAACTATTTATAGATCAATGTACTTATGAATTAGACTACTCTTGGCTTTCACTATTACATTTATAATAGTTATATTTCATGCTAATATATGATTTAATTAACATCATGAACCAAAGCAGCATTTCTGTATTTTTAAACAGTAAACATTTAAGTCAAAATGAGAACTATCACATTAAAGTAAATTTATACCATGAAGTCCCCTTGCACAAACAATTTTCTTAGTTATTCCTTCATTCAGGATTTATTCAGTTGCCCAGGACATTGAAACACAACAATGTGACAACTGCTACCTTTTAAAAACTCACAGAAAGAAATGCGGTATGCATTCAAATAATGTAATCACTGTGGGCCACATTCATCTGATGTTTTAAATGAAACAGCAAGCATTAGATTCATTATATTTGTTTATTTTAAGAAGAGACACCTTTGGGCAGAATTACAAATTAAAGTATTGTTTTCTTTGGAAGGACATTCATTTCTTGAGGCTTATCGACACAGGCTAATTTAGTTTTAATGCAGTGTGTTGCGCACTGGAAATCACATACCTTGTTTCTGCACCATGTTCTGCAGGGCTTTACCTCTTGAGATTAAGAAATCAATGTGTATACCAGGTACTCAGTTTAGTCCCTCCCTTGAGTCCACTAAAGCTTACACATCTCTACTTAGTGAAGCCTGCTGAGAAGGAGAGCACAGTTACTTTTGCTTCAAAGCAATTGCAAGCATCCTTCTGAAACAGCCTTCCCTAGGGCATAATTAGGACCATTCTTACTCTCTGCACACAACTGCTTTTTAATTGCTTTGAAGTGGTTGTAATTATTTCTTTCTGACCACTGTAGGTCCTGATGAACAAAGGTTACAGGGAGTGCCCCAGTGTTTTCTCCTCAAGCCTTAGTTAAATGCCAATTGAGAAGTTGGTAGAACTCTGTTCTCTGTCCCATTAGGAGGTGTCACAGGAAGCAGAAAAGATAAACATCAACTCCTATACAACAATGGGATCAAATTGAACATCAGGGATGTATAATCTTCTTTATTTTATGTGAGATTTAGCAAAATAACTGAGAAGCCAATCTGTGCAAATAACCCCTTATTCTTAGATTAAAGTAGTTGAAAGTTAATTAATTAATACATATATGTGATTACTTTTGACATTAAAATTTACTTATACTCTTTAAAAAAATCTATCATATATATAACTTCTTTTTATTTTTGCAGGTATGTCAAAATAAACAAAGAATACATTTTTTGTCCACAAGGGGCTTCAAATACTTCAGTAGCTAAGAGTACTTTCCTCAGAGATGACCTCGGTTCACTTCATAGCATCCATGTGGGGCAGCTCAGCATTGCCAATAATTCCAGTTCCAGGTGATACCACTTCCTTTCTTGTCCCCAGAGGACACCAGCATTCATGTGTCATGTACTCATGCAGATGCACACACATGCTCAGTAAAATGTAAATTTCAATTCCATGCGATCCCACTTCCCTTTTTGTCACCAACAGACACTTGCATTTATGCAGCATATACTCATACAGATACACTTGCACAATAAATGTAAATATTAGCATAAGTATTAACAGGCTTCTTATTAAATTCATTAGTGTAAGTCACCAACATATTTTATGACATTTACTTTGCTTTCTTCTGTCAACATGTGTATAAAGGCATTTTTATTTTTAATTTTTTAAAAAAAATTATTAGATATTTTCTTTATTTACATTTCAAATGATATCTCCTCTCTCAGTTTCTGCTTCAAAAAAAAAACCCCAAAAACAAGCAAACAAAGAAACCCTGCTCCCTCCCCCCTCCTCCTGCTCACCAACCTACCCTCTCCCACATCTTGGCCCTGGCATTCCCCTACACTGGGGCATAGAACCTTCATAGGACCAAGGGCCTCTCCTCCCATTGATGACCAACCTGGCCATCCTCTGCTATACATATGCTGCTGGAGCCATGAGTCCCACCATGTGTACTCTTTGGTTGGTGGTTTAGTCCCTGGGAGCTCTGAGGGTACTAGTTAGTTCGTATTATTGTTTCTCCTACAGGGCTATAAATCCTTCAGCTCCTTGGCTCCTTTCTCTAGCTCCTTCATTGGAGACCACATGCTCAGTCCAATGGACGGCTGTGAGCCTCTACTTCTGTATTAGTCAGGCACTGTCAGAGCCTCTCAGGAGATAGCTATATCAGGCTCCTGTCAGCCAGCACTTGCTGGCATCCACAATAGTGTCTGGGTTTGATGATTAAATATAGGAAGGATTCCCAGGTGGAGCAGCCTCTGGATTGTCCTTCTTTCAGTCTCTGCTCCATAGTTTGTCTCTGAAACTCCTTTGATAGGTATTTTGTTCTCCCTTCTAAGAAGGAACGAAGTATCCACACTTTGGTCTTCCTTCTTCTTGAGTTTCTTGTGGTTTTTAGATTGTATTTTGGGTATTCTGAGCTTCTGGGCTAATATCTACTTATCAGTGAGCACGTAAGATGTGTGTTCTTTTGTGATTGGGTTACCTCACTGGGGATTCTCCAGATCCCATCCATTTCCCTAAGAATTTCATAAATTCATTGTTTGTAATAGCTGAGTAGTACTCCATTGTGTAGATGTACCACATTTTCTGTATTCATTCCTTTGTTGAGGGACATTTGGGTTGTTTCCCCTTTCTGGCTATTATAAATAAGGCTGCTATGAACATAGTGGAGCATGTATCCTTATTACATGTTGGAGCATCTTCTGGGTATATGCCCAGGAGGGGTATAGCTTCTTCCTCTGGAGCATTTTTAAAATTAGGTCAAGCAGCCTTCTCTAAGGGCCAACAGGACAACATTTGACTGACTTGAAAACAGTTTCCTTGTAGACATATTTTGGAAGTTTGAAGATATTATGGATTCATGAGATTGTCTTCAAATTTAGTTACTATTATTTTATTTTCTTCTCCAACCAACATGCAGCTTTCATTGGGCAGACCAATGTTTAACTTTGGTAGGGCTGACCTCTTGTTACTCATGTTGACTTCCCAACTACAGCAGACTACAAGTCACATATTTTTAATTTAAAGTGTCACATGGTGGTCCATGCAGAATCTCTGAGGAACTCTCAAAGTTCTGTATGAAAATTTTCCAGCCAGGGTTCCATTGTTCTCTCCCATATCGTCAATTTCCTATAGCCACTCACTAAGCAATGACCACACATCAGCCTTTCCTTGCCAACATTCCAAAATCCTTCATAATCTTCCCATAACAGCATGGCCAGATCCATGCTGCACTAGGTTAGGTTCTCTGCATTAGTTTGGTTTACATTCAGTTTGTAAAGAAAAGGTGTTTGTTTGTTTTTTATTATGTGGCCTGTGCACTATTCATCACTGAGGGAAGCCAAGGCATGAAAGCAAACACAGCAACCTGGAGGCAGAAACTGAAGGAGAGACCCCAGAGGGAAAATATTTACTTGTTTTTAAATACAGTGTTTTAATAAAACTCAGGACCACCTGCCAAGGAACAGCACAACCCACAGTTAGCTGGGCCTTCCCATAATGATTATTAGTCATATTAAAAAAAAAACTCACAAACTTGCAATAGTCAAAATGGACAAAATATAAGCCTGCACACTTTCTATACCATTTATATGTTCCATGTTCTTCCCTGACAACATTATGTACACACAGAGTTGAGGAGCCAACCAGGGTTGCTCTTCCTTTTTCATAGCTGTTGGTTAAGATACCACTTGGTATCTTATATCCCATTGGATCTAAAATGCTTCATTTAATGTACTTTCCTATTTCTATATGGTATATGGATGCTTTAGGTTGCATTGTTGAGGAAAGTATATAATAAAACAAATACAGTGTGCTAAAAAGTTCATTTACATAATAGTAATTGATGGATAGTCCATGGGTTTCACAAAAAGCCAGGAATATAAGTGTTTTGAGGGAAAAAAAGACAGAGAAATTTTACATAAGTGTATTTATCAAATAAAGACATGCTTGTTTCCCATTCAGATATAATGTCAATAGTACAAACCAAAAATTAGAATAAAGTTCAGAATATTTTATGCAGTCCACTTATTTTACATATTTCTTGCTTGTGAAGAACCATGGTAACCTTTATTAATAGAGTATTATTTCAACTATATAGAGTCATAAAACATTTATAAGAAGATAATAAAAAGTTCACTATTTTTACTCTACTTCAAATATGCCTAGCTATTTAATTTAAACAGTCTATTAACATAATCATACTCATACATCACCTCTAATTATTGAGCAGATAATTTTAATATTTGAAGAGACCAAGAACCTCTGCAAGTTTTGTGTTCACTATGCAGTTTCCCATCAGTATTTTCTCTGAACTAGAGTTGGGGAAGTGGAAAATTAACACTTCTTTATTCCCTTGCCACTAAAGGACCAGCAGCTATTATCATGCATTCCACTCAAGTTGCTTAGGTTTTGCCAGCTTGTCACTAACCTATACATACTTTGGAAGAGGTATCTCCGTGAAAAAAATTGACCCCATCAGATTGGCCTGGGCACATGTCTGTAAGACATTTGTTCAATTGCTAATTAATGCCTGTCAGCCCATACCACTTTGGGTCATGCCATCCTTAGGCAGGTGTTCCTGGACTGTATAGGAAAGGTGGTTAAAATCAAGGGTGCTAGACAGAAGAAAGTAATTTTCAGGCCAAAGTCAGGTCCCATAATCCTACTTCTGGTTCCTATGTGTACTCTGTCTTTAGTAATGGGTTCATACCATCAGTCCTTGAGAGGCAACCAGGTTTATGTATATAATCTATATTGTTTTATTAGACAGGTGGGTTATTCTTATTCTCTGAATTAGTACTAGGCTCTTCAACAACCAATGGTTGTTGTGCCCAGCAATATAAGTCCTAGTGGTTTCATTTCCTTGGTTATAAATAGTGTAATTTAAAGCAAAGATAAAATGATTTTTCTTGAGGATTTATCAAACAATCTTGATGTCAGGTGTCTCTTACCCATCTTTCTGTTCTGTCTTAACATCCTTTTGTCACCCTAACTTGAAGAACCCCCACATATACATTTTGTTTCCAACAGCATATCATCCATATCATACCTTCCCAACTATATATATATATATATATATATTGCTCCCTTCACACATTTGAGGATTTGGAACTAAGAAGCATAGAAGAGAGAGAACACCAAGAGATTCTCCTTATAGGTTTCAGCTACTTTAATCAACATAACCTTTTCTAAGTTCATCCATTTTCTACATACTTTATGATTTCATTTTCTTTAAAGATGAACATTGAACATATGTTCCACATTTTCCTTATCCAATTACTTTTTGACAAATATTTGTTTTGTTTCTATTCATACAATATGCTATAAACTGCTAAGGGAGAGAAGTAATTAAGTGACCTACCAGCTGTAAAACCTCTGACCCACAGCAGTTGCCAGTATGGAAAGACAGATCCATTATTGGCATTCACATCTTGGTGTCAATCAGTAGCTATCTAATTGAATTTATGACCCATTTTCCAGGAAAAAAAAACTCAAGTGTGGTCCTGGAAACCCTTTGAAATTACTGAAGCTAGTGAAACCTCTAGGCCTTAGTAAAGAATTTACTACTGCTATATTGCAAGATCAGCATAATCCTTATAACATTCTAAACATTATCCTTATACCCAATGATAAATGTAGATACCATCTCTCATCAGTTCAGAAGTCTCTAGATTTCAAGTAGCCCAGCCCCTAAGGATAAAACTACATCACATTGGCTCAAGGACCATTGTGGAAGCAGGAAAAAAAGATTATAAAATAAGAATACCAGGTAGTTTAATACAACATTCTTTCCCAGAAATGGTTGTATTGAGAAAGCCTGAACAATACCAATATCTATCATCATGGCAGAGAGGAGACTTTGATAGAATTATAACCCTAGACAAAGAATTATAGACAATTAGTTAATACTGGGAGACAAAGAATTAACTTCTTCCTGGGATAAGTCTCTTATTGTCTGCCCAGAACAGGGTGGTCATAATAGAATATATTCAATATATATCACATGTAATATAGTATATAACATATAATATATAACTATTACATTATTATATATTATTATTATTCATTACATTAACATGAGAAAAGCATGGAGATAATTCAAGAGAGAGAGAGAGTAGTTAGAAGAGGCTAGAGAGGACAGCCCTTAGAAGCAACAGAGCAGCTGGAACAGAGTCCTTTCTACCTCACCTCCATCTAAAACTAGGAGGGCGGCTGATCCACAGCCCTCTGTACACCTTTCCTACAAGCAGAGAGATTGTCTCCAGGAAGTGCTCTGACCTCAGGACTCAGGTGAGATCTCCAATATCTCTCTGGTGACTTTCTAAGGTGGGACCAGCCAGGTGGCACAGCCCTCAGAAGCTACAGAGCAACTGGGGCAGGGTCCTTTATTCATCTATTTGCACACAGAAGGGACAGCTGATTCACAGCCCTCTATACATGGATCTTACTAGGGGAGAGCAGATCTCATAGGAGTACTGACACAGGTTTACAGACCAACAGGAGAAACAAGCTCCAGACAGAGACAGCAAGAACATCTAACACCAGAGATTACCAGATGGAGATTGGCAAAAACAAGAATCCTTTTTTTTTTTATTAGATGTTTTCTTATTTACAGTATCTCCTTTCTCAGGTTCCCCTCTCCTCCCCACCCCCAGAAAAAAAGAAAAGAAAACAGAAAGAAAAATAAAATAAAATAAGAGAAAATAAAATAAAAAACAAAAACTAAAACATCCCTTGTTCTCTCCCCCTCCTCCCTGCTCACCATCCCACCCGCTCCTGCTTACTGAAGGAGCTAGAGAAAGGGCCCAAGGAGATATCTATAAAATATTTTATTCTAAAAGGATATAGCTTCTTCTCAGTACCTCATGGTACCTTTTCCAAAATTGACCATATAATTGGTCACAAACCAGGCTTCAACAGATACAAGAAGATTGAAATAATTCCTTGCATCCTATCAAATCATCATGGACTAAGGCTGCTCCTCAATAGCAAAATAAACATTAGAAAGCCCACATTCATGTGGAGGCTTAACAACTCTCCACTCAGTGATAACTTGGTCAAGAAAGAAATAAAGAAAGAAATTAAAGACTTTTTAGAGTTTAGTGAAAATGAAAATACAACATACCCAAACATATGGGACACAGTGAAAGAGAAAGCAGTTTAGGAAAACTCATAGGTATGAGTGCCTCCTAAAAGAAACTGAAGAGAACATACACCAGCAATTTGACAGCATATCTGAAGGCTCTAGAACAAAAAGAATCAAATTCGTCCAAGAGGAGAGGATGGCAGGAAATAGTCAATCTCAGGGATGAAATCAACCAAATGGAAACAAAAAGAACTATACAAAGAATCAACTAAACCAGGAGCTGGGTCTTTGAGAAAATCAACAAAATAGATAAATCCTTAGCCAGACTAACTAGAGGGCACAGAGAAAGTATCCTAATTAACAAGATCTGAAATGAAAAAGGAGACATAACAACAGACAATAAGGAAATCCAAAAAATGATGAGATCCTACTACAAAAGCCTATACTCAACAAAACTGGAAAACCTGGATGAAATGGACAATTTTCTGGACAGATACCAGGTATCAAAATTAAATCAAGATCAGATAAGTTTATCTAAACAGTCTCATAACCCCTAAAGAAATAGATATGATCATTAACAGACTCCCAACCAAAAAAGCCCAGGATCAGATGGGTTTAGAGCAGAGTTTATCAGACTTTCAAAGAAGACCTAATAGCAATACTTCTCAAACTATTCCACAAAATAGAAATGGAATGTACTCTACACAATTCATTCTATGAAGCCACAATTACTCTTATACCTAAACCACACAAAGACCTAACAAAGAAAGAAAACTTCAGACCAATTTCCCTTATGAATATCGATGCAAAAATACTCAATAAAATTCTTGCTAATCGAATCCAAGAACACATCAAAAACGATCATCCATAATAATCAAATAGGCTTCATCCCAGGGATGCAGGGATGGTTCAATATATGGAAATCCATCAAAGTAACTGGGTGGTGGTGGTGCATGCTTTTAATTCCAACACTTGGGAAGCAGAAGCAGATGGATTTCTCAGTTCAAGGTCAGCCTGGTCTACAGAGTGAGGTCCAGGACTGCCAGGGCTATACAGGGAAACACTGTCTCAAAAAAAAAAAAAATGTAATTCACTACATAAGCAAAGGGAAAAATAAAACATATGATCATCTCATTAGATGTGGAGAAAGCATTTGACAAAATCCAACACTTCTTCATGATAAAAGTCTTGGAAAGATCAGGAATTCAAGGCCCTTAACTCTCATTTTGCCACGGCCGTTTTGCCATGGAGAAATTTTCTACTCACCAGCTTCTGTCCCAATGCAGGCTGAAGTGGCTCAACCGGTTGAAGTTCCTGGCAGAAAGATGAGTGGCCACCCTTTGCAGAAGCTTGCTCTGATCCAAGTCCAAGGTGGTCTGTCCACATCCTGGAAAGAGAAAGTAGGTCTCCAGTTGAACAAGAGGACAGGAAGCCACTGGAGGCTGATATGGAGCCTTCTAGAACGAGTGACTCCTGAGGAATCAGAGCCAGACCCACCAGCTGGTTTTATCTAGTCTTTCTACCACTGCTCATGCCCAGGAGCATGAGACCCTGTGTTCTTCACCAGAAAAGAAATCCCACAGTCATGACAAAGGTCTCTGGAAGATCAATACACAAGGTCAACATACACATGCATACACTACATGGACCAACACTGCCTCATATCTAGTTGGGGAAAGAGAACAAATAGACTTATTTCTTTTCCTTAATTTTGACCCAAGCTGCCAGAAAGCCTTTGTAACTAGGACAGCCACAAGCCTCACAAGCTCCCACTGTTCCAGCTGAGAATGTCTTCAGCCTCACATAGGTCAAACATGGACCAAACAAAATCGAGAAAAAGGACATTTAATTTGATTTTTTGCTCAGTGCTTAATTTATTTTTTACCATGCCATCCCAATGACATTTATAAAATTCAGGAGCATGAATGCTTCTCTGTAGTAATACTAATCTTGTGCCTTTTGTCTGCTTTCTTAAGACCAATTGTTGACACTTTGTAGATATTAAACGAATATATATCGATTAAATAAAAAAAACATAGTAAAAACAATATACAGCAAACGAGTAGACAATATCAAACTAAATGGAGAGAAACTTGAAGCAATCCCACTAAAATCAGGGACTAAACAAGGCCGCCCACTCTCTCCCTATCTCTTCAATATTATACTTGAAGTCCTAGTCAGAGCAATTAGACAACAAAAGGAGATCAAAGGGATACGAATTGGAAAGGAAGAAGTCAAATTACCACTATTTGCTGATGATATGATAGTATACTTAAGTGACCCCAAAAATTCCACCAGAGAGCTCCTAAACCTAATAAACTACTTCAGCAAAGTAGCTGGATATAAAATTAACTCAAGCAAATCAGTGGTCTTCCTCTACACAAAGGATAAACAGGCTGAGAAAGAAATTAGGAAAATAACACCCTTCGCAATAGTCACAAATACTGTAAAATACCTTGGTGTGACTCTAATTAAGCACGTAAAAGATCTGTTTGACAAAACTTCAAGTCTCTGAAGAAGGAAATCAAAGAAGATCTCAGAAGATGGAAAGATCTCCCATGCTCATAGATTGGCAGGTTTAATATAGTAAAAATGGCCATCTTGCTGAAAGCAATCTATAGATTCAATGCAATCCTCAATAAAACTCCAACTCAATTCTCCACAGAGTTGGAGAGAGCAATTTGCAAGTTCATCTGGAATAACAAAAAACCTAAAATAGCGAAAACTATTCTCAACAATAAAAGAACCTCTGGTGGAATTACCATCACTGACCTCAAGCTTTACTACAGATCAATTGTGATAAAAACTGCATGATATTGGTACAGTGACAGGCAGGTGGATCAATGGAATAGAATTGAAGGCCCAGAAATGAACCCACACACTTATGGTTACTTGATCTTTGATAAAGGAGCTAAAACCATCCAGTGGAAAAAAGACAGCATTTTCAACAGATGGTGCTGGCTCAACTGGCAATCAGCATGTAGAAGAATGCAAAAATTGAGCCATTCTTATCTCCTTGTACAAAGCTCAAGTCCAAGTGGATCAAGGACCTCTACATAAAACCAGATATACTAAAACTAATAGAAGATAAAGTGGGGAAGAGGCTCAAGCAAATAGGTACAAGGGAACATTTCCTGAACAGAATACCAATAGCTTATGCTGTAAGATTAAGAATTGATAAATGGGAAGTCATAAAATTACAAAGCTTCAGTAAGGCAAAGGAGAGTGTCAATAGGACAAAATGACAACCAATCACAAAAGAACACACATGGTATGCACTTGCTGATAAGTGGATATTAGCCCAGAAGCTGGGAATACCCAAAATACAATCCACAAACCACAAGAAACTCAAGAAGAAGGAAGACCAAAGTGTGGATACTTCGTTCCTTCTTAGAAGGGAGAACAAAATACCTATCAAAGGAGTTGCAGAGACAAACTATGGAGCAGAGACTGAAAGAAGGACAATCCAGAGGCTGCTCCACCTGGGAATCCTTCCCATATTTAATCATTAAACCCAGACACTATTGTGGATGCCAGCAAATGCTGGCTGTCAGGAGCCTGATATAGCTGTCTCCTGAGAGGCCCCGACAGTGCCTGACTAATACAGAAGTAGAGGCTCATAGCCATCCATTGGACTGAATACAAGGTCCCCAATGAAGGAGCTAGAGAAAGGACCCAAGGAGCTGAGGTGTTTGCAGCCCCTTAGGATGAACAACAATATGAACTAACTAGTACCCTCAGAGCTCACAGGTACTAAACCACAAATCAAAGAGTACACATGGTGAGACTCATGGCTCCAGCTGTATAAGTAGCAGAGGATAGCCTAGTCAGTCATCAGTGGGAAGACAGGCCCTTGGTCTTGTGAAGGCTTTATTCCCCAGTGTAGGGTAATGCCAGGGCCAGGAATTGGGAGAGCATGGGTTGGTGAGGAGGAGGAGGAGGCAGGGAACAGGGTTTTTCTTTCTTCCTTCCTTCCTTCCTTCCTTTCTTTCTTTCTTTCTTTTTTGGAGGGGAAATTAGGAAAGGAGATATCATTTGAAATGTAAATAAAGAAAATATCTAATAAAAAAGAAGAGGCTAGAGAGAACAAAAGTAGGGGAATGTGATGTAAAACTATTTCAATGAATACCATGTTAAAAATAACAATTTATGGAAGGAAGAAAGGAAGGAAGGAAGGAAGGGAGGGAGGGAGGAAGGAAAGATGGAAGGAAGGGAGGGAGGGAGGAAGGAAGGAAGGAAAGAAGGAAGGAAGGGAAGGAGGGAGGGAGGAACAAAGGGAGGGAGGAAGAAAGGAAGGAAGGAAGGAAGGAAGGAAGGAAGGAAAGAAGGAAGGAAGAGTAGCTGAGTAAACATCTTTGGTTACTCAATTTAGCAAGCAATTAAGCCCTGTTTCTCCACAGTCTGTACTTAGTTCCTTCTTCTGGGTTCCTGACTTGTGTTCTTGCCCTGGATTCTCCCATGTTGAACCTTAATCTTTAAACCAAATTAACCTTTTCTACCTCCAAATTTTGTGGGGGTTTTGTTCTGTTTTTTTTTACTCAGTATTTTATAACAATAATGGAGCATAAGCAAACTATAGTGCTATGATGACCATCAATAATGTCTTTCGCCAAGGTAATTAAGAATTCTCTTTTAAGTAACTCAGTGTGTAGATTTTTATGCAATTTGGTTTAAACCAAAATAAATCTCATGTGGCACAGTTTAGCCAGGATTCACTATATAGCCCAGAATAATTTTGAATGCATGATTATGCTGTCTCCACTTCTGGAATTATGAGTGTGGGCCATTGTATCTAGAATAAAGGTTTGAGTTCTCAGTTTCTAAGTTTTAAGACACAGAATTTTGAGTGAAGATAAGTACCCTGTACTATGTCAACAGTAGAAATAGGAGAAGGAAGAGTAGGCAGAGACACACAAATAGCTAACAAAAAAGTTATGAGGTGGTAGAAGACATGAGATTGAGAATATCTTTTCTCTTTCCTTTGAAAACAATGTAAAATGCATCACCATTTATGTTCCTTTGGGTTCTGTTTTATTCCATTCAAGGAGGCAAATGTTATCTTTTAGCTACACAGTTCTAGTAAATAGCCATCCCAAGGTTTCTTTCTCATAAAGTCATTACTAAAGAAAGGTAGGTGCAAAGTTGGTATTTAAACTGATAGATGCCATCATTTTTCTCTGTCTAATTCAATTGTGACTGCACAGAGATCTTATCCCTATGTAGAGATGGGGAAAGGATTTATTAATGTGATTTGTTCCATTGTTTCTACCATAGAGCCACTCTATTATTTTGTCTCTTGCTGGTTGTTGGTCTCTAAGCTTATATTCTAATAGTTGATACAAAGACTCGGTGCAAATAGATATTTATTATTTGACATATAACAGATTTCCAGGGCTGTTTAAATAATTTAAATATATTGTCATATGTGTGCTTCTGACCTGTTTCCACCTTGTTACTTCAGCCCTCACTCTGTATTTGAAGCAAAGTTTCCTATCCCTTTGATTTTCCCATGTGCTAAGTTTCGCCAGGAGACTTTAATCACTAGTTCTATTTTCAACCATTACAGCAGAGTTCAGCAGATTGCCACTCAGTAGGATACTTCTCTGGAATGGAGTTTTTAGAATGCAACAGTTATGCGCTCAAACTCCTCCAAATTTTAATTGTTATTGGGCAGAAGGAATCAACACCATACGCCCCCATTCTCAGGTTTGTGAGAGAAAGACACGAATAGATAACAGTATTGTATTTTCGGGTTTGATATAACATTTTCAGAAATAATAAATCAGTTACCATTTGGTAAGCATTGGAAAGTACATGTCAGTTTAAAATGCAAAGGAAGTCTTTTTAATAGATTATTAAACTCAAATAATTTTTACAATGCAGCTACTTTTAGTCTCTTGTAGGATGTGATTAAGAACTTTCATCTGTTATTTTAGCTTCTATTCTTATAGTTAAGCTGTAAGAATAGAGGAAGTGGGTACATATTGATGTTTTCACATTTTTCTGCAGTGGCTAACACTATACTTGTTCATATTTTCATATCCAAAATGCAATAAATATTGAATAATTTGCTGTGTCAGCCAGTTAGTATATCTTGAAAGGTGGTATAACTTAATTTTTTAAAAAATAATTATTATTAACACTATTTTGGGAAGTTTGGTTTTGTTATGGTTTAGTTCAGCTTTTTAACTTATGCTTTTGTGTATGTGCATTTTGACTGCAGGTACATCTTTGAATGCTTGCAGAGGCCAAAGGAGGGTTTCAAGTACGCTGGAACTAAAGTTACAACTTGTAAAATGCTATGTGGGTTTGGTTTTAGGAATCAAACCCAGGTTCCCTGGAGCAATAGCTAGTGATCTTAACAGCTGGACCATCTTTCAGTCACTGGTTTTGTCTTCTTAAAGCAACATTTTGCATAGCCTGAGCTAGCCTTTAAATCACTGTATAGATGAGGCTGACTTTGACCTCCTGAACCTTTTGCATCCACTTCTTTAGGGATGGGATTAGAGGAGTTTTTTTTTTTTTATCATGTCCAGCAGCATTTTTATCTGCTGAGAAATCTATACCTGAAGGATTGTGTGAACTCTCTCTTCAGCTCTCCTCCCAAATTCTAGCAATATAGGGCTCCATCACCTCATCCAGCTATTGTTTACAAAAACCAATTTATTCTTCTCATCAAATGGCACATTTGATCATCATGTTCCCGACCTCTACAGTGAGATAGTTATGTCTTAGTTAACACTAGTCATTCTGTGACATTAGAATAGATTTGCATGGTTAAGAACATAATCCATGTCAGCTCAATGAATTTGATATGTACTAACCAATATCTAGAGATAACTGTTCATTGCAGAATGTTAAGACAGATGAGAACCATTTGAAGATAACTGTGAATAGCTAATGATGTTCATATCATCACCATATTAGAGCAGTGTTATAAACAAACCTATGTGGGCAGAGTTCTTATACAGTGAAATTTATAAGTAATTTTGTTGAACTGTTCTAAGTATATACCTTTCAAACACACGATTCATCCCAGAACCTTCTCAGGTATCTGATGGTTAATAACTCTCATGTCATTGTTGAGGATCCTATTATTTTCACATGGTGAAAGACATGTGAAGATCCATGAAGATGAAAGGGAGAAGTAGTGGGAACCTAGGAATGTGGTACCTTAAATATGGGTAGTTGTTGCTGGAAGCAGACAGTTGATGTTGTAGACAGACTGTGGACCAGATAGAAGTAGTTAATGGCTCTATAGAAGATACACTAAAGAATGCTGAGTTTTCTTGAAAATTTGTGCCCACAATTTACTTGTGCAATAAGAAAATTAACATTTTTCATCTTTGATGCAAAATAAAATAACAAAATAAAAGTGGTTTCACTTATATAGAATAATATTTTTGCAAACCAATTGTATTATAAAAGAGCATGTGAAAATGAAAGAAGTAATTATTGACAATGGTGAACGAGTTTTATTTAGGCTGCAGTAGCTGTGAAAAAATTAACATGCCTCAGTCTATGAGATATTTGGTGTTAAATCTTGACCATTAGCCAATGTTAAATGTTATGTCAAAGAGTAAAGAGTGTTTTGAAATTTGTAATTGAAACACCCATTTTAAAAGGCTGGGTATAGTTTACTAGTTATGTGTTGACAATTCATTCATAATATTTATTAGTAGTTGTGGACAATGTTAAAAATGAAATTATATATAACTACTAATAATTAATAAAAAGATACATAACAAAACTCGGGGAACATGTGCAACTTAATCCTGATAATGAGATTTTTTTATTTGCTTGATACATATACAATATCTGAGACATTAGGAAGCTTTATAGAACCTTACCTTATCCAAAAATAGTTGAATTGTATTTAAGTGAAATATTTATCGTGCCTCTAAATTGATGTAAAGCAATGTTGAGTGAGCTATAAACATGGCACCTTAGTACCACAATATGTGCTTTTACTTGAAAATTAAGTCTACCATAATTTGTATAGATCTCATAAGTGTCTGACATCATTTTTTGATGTTAAATAACTCACTTTCTAATTGGTACTAACTGAACTTATTATTTTGGAATGAAAATATATTTATAAAAGATTAACACATACATCATTCAAGTGGCATCATGTTGGATACAAACCCCTACCTGGATGTCTCATTGCAGAACTTGTCTGCTTCAAGACAGGATATTATGTTCTGTGAGAAAAAACATCCTGCCCTTTGCAGTTTGGCTATTTGCAGGTGGCTATGAGTCAGCCACAGTTGGGGGTTACTAGCTCTGTCTCATGACTGGGGTTATTTCCTCCTTGTATTTTTAACCCCCCCCCATGCTGCTCAGTATAAATTGAGCAGAGTTGAATAAAGCATTGGCATTCTTCCTTGATGAATGACTTGAGTCTGTGCCTTTTGTTAAATCCTTCAGGTCTATGGCTGATTCTTGGTACTGTGACGGTGCCCGCACCATCAGCATCACTGTAGTGATGTTCTTCTGCCATGGGCAATATTAATATATTTTATGTAACTTGATGTATCTTCCCTATCAACATGAACACTATAGTGCACATATATTTGTAAATGCGACTGTGAAAAATGGTCAGCCTAAGCAGATATGTTATAAATTATTGACTAAAATGTATGTGAGTTAATTCACTTGAGACACAGATTAATACCGAGTCATTCATTATTTTCCTAGGTATACTGGTGGACTGCAGCTGAAATTTAACAGTGGAATGCCATTTTCTAGTCTAAAAATATAGATTTCATGAACAAATTTAGAAAATGATGATTCATAATGGAACTGAGCAATACTTTAAAGCATTCAGTTTGGGTTATTACTGATATTCTTTATCCAAGACATTTCCATTTCTTAAAGAAGTATTTGCCTGAAAGGTTTGATTGGCAGATCCACATGGACACTTCTGTTTATTCAGTGACAGCTATGGCCACTGGGCCACTGACCAAACACCTATACAACTGGATGGAATTGAGAGTTATCCACCTGTACATGGCAAACAGGTTTTAGAACCTTCTGCTTTTAAGAAAATGATTAATAGTTCTCAAGTGTATATCTTTATGTAAGCTTTGCTGAGTGAAGTTTCTAATGGTCTCAGAAATATTTTTGTAGCATTGTATTTCACTAGAAGATACTTAGTTTCTAGAACTGTATTAATCAAAATCAAAATAGTGAGGAAAATTTTTTTTATTTTAATCCATACATTTTGTTTCAGTAAACTTAGTAAATTATTACAGAAGTGAATTCAGTAGTAACAAATGATTTAAATCGGTGTCATGATCACTCACTACAAAAGAAAAACTAAGGCAGTTTTCTATCAAATCACAGAAATGATTTGTAGTCCTGAATCAGAAAGACAAATATTTACTACAGGAACAAATTTCTTGTCATTGTAAGGGACAAAGCAGAGTTAAGAAAGAGCAAGATGAAATGCAAAGGAAACTGTCCTTTCTATTGTGTTATTGGATTTTAAAAGTGGTAGTTCTTTTTAATTGTTTTTTATTTAGTTTTATTTTATAAATGTTTTAACCTGCATGTATGTCTTTTTGACATGCGTGTCCCTTGTCCCTTTGAAGATCAAAAGGGGGCATCAGATCCCCTAGAACAGGAGTTACAACAGGCACTTCAGTCTCCATGTGGGTCCCCCAATAACTGGAATGGGGCCTGTCTCTAGAACTGTTGCCTGTCTGTGGAATCCCTTTCCCAACAGGGCTGCCATTACCAAGGTCGGGAATACTCAAGGCAAGCCCACTATTTCAGAGGAAAAGGGACAGGGAGATGGAGGGAGGGACCTGTAAGGGGGATACCCGAGGAGGGGTCAGCAATTGGAGTGTAAAAAAATTAATTTATTTAAAAAATGTAAAAAGTGATAAGCCCTGCCTAAATTGTCAAGTACCACAAAGGACAGGATTATGTGAGTATTCAAGTACATTGCATTGGTGGAGGTGATGACAATTCAAGAGCGTGATCATATATACAAGATAAACTTAAGAAGCAGAGATAGGTAGAGAATATGGACAAAGGTGAAATGTTTTAGAAATGTAGTCCTTTTTAGGCAGTGATGAGGGTATGAGTGAATTTGGCATGTAGACCTGTGGGGATGTACGATTTACATTTTTTGATCTAATTAAGTAATAACCAACATATAAGTCAAGCATGTATATGTCAAATCTATTAATACAGTATAGTATAAAATATTTTGAAAAACATATGCTATTGTAATACACTCCTGGGTAATGATCTGAGGCAGCATACATACCTTGATTAAAGGAGTGAATGCATGTTGTCAGGACCACTGTGTATATATATATGTACACAGTGTGTGTGTATATATATATATATATATATATATATATATATATATATGTAATACATTATATATACACATGTATGTATGTATATATATGTATGTATATTTATGTGTGTGTATATATATACATACATATATATATACATATATATACATATATATATATCTCAAAAATCTCAGCACTATGTTGCCCACCATGACTGGCCCCTCATAGATTCTCCTTTACCTGTCTTACATTTAGCAGGCTACCTTTCCTGTGTTCTTGATAACACTGAAGTCACAAGATCACAAAGGGAAACAGTCCTGCTCAAAGATTGGATCAGGACTGGGAGACTGTTCTTTCTGCCTCAGTCCTGTCTAAGACTTTCTAGAAGCAATTCTGTACTCAAAATGTTGGGGTGGGGGTGAGGGGATAATCTCTGTTCTTTCTGAGATCCTGCAGCATGCTATTGCTAAATGCAATAATAACTATATATCATGGCTATTTGTCACCAGCATTCAATTACTTGTCAGCTCTGTCTTTCCTGGAATCTTTACTTATCTGATTCTAGTTGCCTTTAGTCCACGCCAAAACCTTGTAGATGGATGCATATATTTTCCAGTGTACTTTTATGAATTGGCTTTGTGCAAATAGTTAACAAAGAATCTACTCTGACAGATTCTGCTTTAGTGGGTCAAGGAAACATCTATTCCTGACAGGTAAAGAGTTAGCCACAAGGAAACGATGGTCAAGGTGACCTTGCAGGCCCTTGGAGCTGACGAGTTGCTCTTTCCTGTAAGCATATTCTGCTTTATTCATACTGCTGAATGTCTGACACCTAAATTTATCTTGACTTTTTTTTTTAACTTTCTTTAGCTTGTTGAAATTGTAAAATTTTTCTGACTACAAAAAAAAATTTCTGAGAAAAACTCAGCTCATTCAAATATTAGTAGTTTTGGCTTCAACATGACAATAATAGCTGAGAAACAACAGAGATAAGCTATGGCAATCTGCCATTCCTGAGTCTTCTTTTTCCCTTGATGTGGGGTTTGATTCATCTCCTTTTGAGTACAGTTCTGCAATGTGATTTACCAGTATGTCTGGCTCAACTCATGTTTATTTTTCAAATGGTTCATTAAACAGCTGCTCCTAAGTGCACATAAACATTCTTTGAATAACTAATATCTGTTTGGTATAAATTTTAACAATTGATATTTCATTACCACTAGATAGCCTTTAATCCTTGCTTCTCCTTGAAAAACAAGTACATAGATAATAGCATAGGCCACTTTCATTCAAATTTACTCAACTCGGAATTATTTCTGCTAAATAGAATATAGTGAGCTAGCAACAACCAAATAACTGTGAGACTATATTTAAAAGCTCATCAATTTTCTTTGTTACATTTAGCTTCTATTTTCAGAGTTGAGTTTTAAGAATACAATATAATATATTGAAAAATATTTTCACACCCTACTCTCAAGGCTGTGACCTACAATCCATTCTTCAAACTTTTTATTTATTAATTTATGGTCCAAATTTTGCCCACCTTCCAGGTCCTCCCTCTAAAGGTTCTTCAACCCTTCCCCCTCCCCTTTTCTATTGTACCAATGATGGTTTTATGAAATGGGGTTGGCCTACTTATGTTATAATATTAAATTTGATCCCCCAAACTACTTACACGAGTGTCTGCACTTAAGACATGGAGGTACCCTGCCCCCAGGTGGCTCTGATTGGTAAATAAAAATGCCAGCACCCAATGGCTGGGCAGGGCAGACACAGGTGGGAGTTTAGGATTTCCAGGCTTAGGAGAATGAAAGGGAGGAAGACGCAGAATCGCCATGATTGGGGCATAGGATGAACTAGCCATGTAAGAATTCAGGTAAGTGGCCCTGGTAGACACTTCCCAAATTGGGTCTTTATTTACATGTCAAATGATATATATATATATATCTTTTCCTGGTTTCCCCTGGGAACAAAACAAAACAAAAACAAACCAAACAACAACAACAAAAAATCCCTGTTCCATCCCTGCTCTTTCTGCTCACCAACCCACCCTCTCCTGCTTCCTGGCCCTGGCATTCCCCTACACTGGGACATAGAACCTTCATAGGGCCAAGGGCCTCTCCTCCCATTAGCCCAGAAGCTTGGAATACCCAAAATGCAATCCACAAACCACATGAAACTCTAGAAGAAGGAAGACCAAATTGTGGATACTTAGTTCCTTCTTAAATGGAGGAACAAAATGCCCATGGAAGGAGTTGCAGAGAAACTATGGAGCAAAGACTGAAGGAAGGACAATCCAGAGATCGCTCCATCCTTCCCATATTCAATCATTAAATCCAGAGATAAAGGTTTTAAAGGTTGTTAACTCTGGACTACCAGAGGGCAGTGTTTGTTAGCCAGAAGGATTAGAAGTGCCCAGCCTTTGAGGTAGGCAAGGCATATCAAAATTAACTGGTGTGTGTGTGTGTGTGTGTGTTTGTGTATGTGTGTGTATGTGTGTGTGTGTGTGTGTGTGTGTGTGTGTGTGTGTGTGTGTGCGCGCGTCTATGTTTCATTCATGAATCCAGAAAGCTCTTGGGCAGATTTGTGCATGTGACTAGTACAGAGTACAGAGTGGGCTAACTACTGCTAGAGTTGAATCTTAACACACCAATCATTGTTGTAGTTTAGGAGTTCATGGCTGAGTGAGATCCCCTGCATAACACATTTCAGCTATATGAGAATTAGCCAAGAAGAAGCTTTCTGGTTAGTAGCAATTTAAATTCTGTGGCAAAGCAGGGCAGTGGTGGTGCACGCCTTTAATCCCAGCACCTTGGGAGGTAGAGGCAGGCACATATCTGACTTCGAGGCCAGCCTGGTCTACAGAGTGAGTTCTAGAATAGCCTGGGCTACACAGAGAAACCCTGTCTGGAAAAACCACACACACACACACACACACACACACACACACACACACACACACACACACAAGTTCTGTGGCAAAAGTATGTGGTGTTTTCATCAGCAAAGTCTTACCATCAAGTTTGAGAGGGCTACGAAAACCAATAACAACTGCCTATGTTGTTTTGAAATATCTGAGACACTTCTGAGAAAAACAAAAAAACAAAAAACTGGAGAAGAGATACCCTAATCCTATAATGGGCTTTTTGTTTTGCAGTTTATGTCTTGTGGCAGAGTGTTACACTTGTGTACTGTAACTCCAATTAAACAGTTAAATGAATATATAAATCTTGTAGGACTGAAGGAGCTTATGGGGTTTGCTACTCCATAGGAACGACAGTATCATCCAATCAGACAGACACCCCAGAGCTCCCAGGGACTAAAGCACCAACCAAAGAGTACACATGGAGAAACCCATGGCTCTAGCTGTATATGTAGCAGAGGATGGCCTTGTTGGCATCAATGAGAGGAGAGGAACGTGGTCCTGTGAAGTCTCAATGCTCCAGTATAGGGGAATGCCAGGGAGGTGAGGCAGGAGTGGGTGAGTGAGTGGGGGAACACCCTCATAGAAGCAGGGGGAAGGATAGGATAGGGGGCTTCTGGAGGCGGTCAGGAAAGGGGTAACATTTGAAATGTAAATAAAGAAAATATCTAATAAAAAAGATTAAAAACAAACAAACAAACAAAAAACCAACCAACCAACCAACCGACCAATCAACCGACCCAGTAGGTTTCCATAGGGCTTTCCCAAACATCCTTAGGTTTATTTATCCCTGTCATCGACCCTCCTCCACTCTAACTTCCTATTACTCTCTCTACTTAAAGCTGCATCTCTGTTGTTTCCATTTCCCTTTTAATATCACTTGTATAAAAAAATGGAAATCGCCCAGCAGTTGTGGTGCGCGCCTTTAATCCCAGCACTTGAGAGGCAGAGGCAGGCAGATTTCTGAGTTCGAGGCCAGCCTGGTCTACAGAGTGAGTGCCAGGACAGCCAGGGCTACACAGAGGAACTCTGTCTCAAAAAACCAAATAAATAAATAAATAAATAAATAAATAAATAAATAAATAAATAATAAATAAATGGAAATCAAACCTGGTGCCAATGAGATGGCCCAGTAGGTAAAAGTACTTTCAGCCACACCTGGCCATCTCTAGTTCCCTTGCACTGCGCATGCACTTAAAGCAGAGGCAATTCCTGAAGTGACTGATCTGCTGATTAGAATTAGCCCTTTGCAATTATGCAGTTCTGTTTTCTATTGAAAAAACCTGCCTGTTTTTATTCAAACCATTTTATTCTCTCAGTAGACCATATCGGTTTTTAGCCATTCTTCCTCTCCTACCCTTCAGACCTTAAGCACAATGCATGGAAAACCTTGGGCTCAAGAAATGCCTGCAGAACAAATGGTCCCTTTTGATGTTTTAAAGTAGTTGTTTGCATGTTTTCCTTCCTTTACCCTCAACTGACAGTAAGAGCTTTAATATTCTTTTTATAAAAATTTCAGATTATACCAAAGTTTTCCATAAATTGTAATACGTTTACAAGCAGTTACTGAATAGTGGGAAAACAGAGGGAGAAACAACTAAATAAAGCTAAATAAAGCATGAAATATTGTACAAATTCTATGTTTATTCTTCTCATTAAAAATGGCTATACTTAAACTCATTGTGTATGCTTTTCAGCATTGGGCACATTAATTAAATGAGAAAAAAGAACAATACAGTTGTTTTATTATTGTGAACATTAATACTATAGGTAACATAGCCATTTTTATTATAGGTGGTAAACAACTGAAACAGAAATGCATCCCTGAATCCTGGATATAGCTCTTAATACTGTTAACTAGATTACATGTTTATGATCAGCTTCATCAATATAACAAAGATGCATAACTGAGGTGGAATTTCAAGGCTCAAGGATTATTCTGGAAATTCCTTTGTAGAGCTTTCCCCATGGTGTGTTTGCCCTTTCCCTCGACAATATTCCTCTCTGTGTTCAAACTGGCATATTTAAAGTCCAGAGAACATTGGCATAAAAAATCTGTATCCACCAATGAGGCTGCTGTGTGCCCTGTTCCTAAGTAGATATGAACAAATGATTGCTCATCACAAATAGGAAACCAACAGGAGACTAAGCTAACCTCACCAAAGACCAAAGAAATGAGTTTATTGGGGTCATTTCAGTGATGGGTGTGAGGCGTTAATAGAGAAGGAGGAATCACAGGCAGCTCAATCAAATGTGAAGAAAAGCATAAGTTGTACCTCAGAAGGTCCGTAAATGTTCCTTCCCATTAATAACTGCATTCCTCCCTAACAGATATTACTGCTATCCTGTTTTCTCATAATAATCATATTCTTCGCTATTACTTATGTTGCAGGGATGAGAAATGAGCAGAGAGTTTCATGACTCAGAAGCAAGGGGTCTGTCAGCAAGCATATCACCAGCTGCCTTTGTAGTCCTACTAACTGTGCTAGCATCCCTAAAGAAGGCAATTCTGACTGGGACTTTATTTTAATTATAAAATCTTACTGTTTGTATTGGAAAAAAATGAAGTCCTGGCCATCAAAGCTGACTATCACAGTATGAGGCATCTGGGCAGGTCTGGGCATCTCTTCATCTCAGCGGTCTTGACTGACTATTAACTTAGAGGAGATAGGAAGTTAATGAATTTGGTAAATTTGGATGACTTCCTGAGACTTGTGAGTTATTTACTTCCTGAGTCTTTCTTAGTATTTTCTAAATCATACAGAATTTTCTTCCTAGAGTAATATCTTAATATAATTGCTGCACAATGGTAGTTGATCAAGGCTTCCTTTAATTAGAGTCCCCCAAAATACTCACCTGCTGTGAAGGTTTGTGCCAATGACAAAAACAATCTTAAGAAAGCCATTATGCATCTTTCCTGAACAGTATTTATTTGGAAAAGTAAATATGATGATATAAAGCCAGATCATTCTCATGTTTTAGATTTTGGTTTTGACTTTTGATCTGGTGGAAAAAATAAAGAATTCTATATTTTAATTGAGATCAGGATGAAGATTTAAAAATGAAAACAAATCAAACATTCCTTATGGTAGGACATGATCATATATATATATATATATATATATATATATATGATACATACATACATACATAGGTAGATATATATAGATAGATGACAAATGTATATACATAGAGACAGACAGATAAATAGATGATAGATACATAAACAGAGAGACAGATAGATGACAGATAAATTGGAGAAAAATGTCAATATTTCATTGTGTGTTTTGATATGACTGAATAGAAATCCATGTGACCTATTAGATCTTTGTCTTAAAAATCAGATGATAAAAATGTAAGTGTTTATCATATCTATAAAAGGATTATTCTCTCAGAGATGTTATTAATCAAGAATACAGACAGAGTTAAGGGCTAGGGTAACTAGTCATCTTTCCAGGGGTATCTGGTCTCTCCAACTCTGAATGTTGTTCTTATCTGTCTAGACTTTATGTACTTTCAAAGCTTCCAAACTCTATTCTCAGTGTTTGCATGGCAAGTGCTAATTTTATAAAACCATCTTTTGAATGCTTAACAACTAATGATTTCAAGGAATGAAGTAAATGCTTAATTTTATGACATTCCTTCAAGTAATTACAGACAAATTTTTCTTCTCAGTTTTGGCCTTTTAATCATCACTATATCCTTTATACATTTTTATTGGGGAATTTTGTTTGTGATTATGGCTTTATATAGCCAATGTTTAGTTAGGATTTATTTGCCTTTAATGTTCTGACAGTTTAATAACTAGGTGACATTTCTTTTTGGTTACATAGTGTTAAACAATAACTACCACAGAAAGTTTGCATTTGAGACATGATATTAGGAGAAAAGTTATGCCTTAGGGTAATTTGTAATAATTCCACATTCAAAGGCAGAAATCATAGTGAAGGAGTTGATTTGACACCTTTCTATTTTAGGTGAAAAACTGTATTCATGTTACTTCAGAGATCAAGAATATCCAATTCAGGATTAAACAACATAACATGCATAGTGTGGATATATTTTAGTAGCTGGAATGCTCATGTTGAAAACAGGAAGGAAAAACTTATAGAAAGATGAGAGCATGCAACCTAAGACCTGTTATTTTAGAATAGATATTTTCTCCATTTAAATAGTCTTGATATATTAGCATCATGAATACTGGGTGAAGGCATTAAGGAAACTTTTTCTAAATTGTTTTCTCCTTTCTTATAAAAAGAGTAGGGAGTTCCTTCTATCCTTCCTTTGTTCTTTCCTTTATTTAAAGTAAAAAAATAAATTTGACATATCAACATCAGATGTTCAGCAGGTGAAGTTCTTGCACAAATCAGGCAATAGCAACCACTAATTTTTTTTTTTTGTAATATTAGCTATTTTTTTCTTGAGAGTTAGGACTTCAATTTTTCAACACAAGACATGTAATCTGCAATTATTTAAGAGGCACTGTACTGTTAAACATAATCATCATAAAATGACTCTTTGTTTTCCCAGGCCACATAGACTATGGTCTTAATATCAATCATCTATTAAACATTTATGATAATTTATTGGTAAATATAACACTGATTTTAAAATAGCATTGCTTTTATATATTGCCTACCAGATTTAGGGAGAAAACACAGAAATTGTGCAGCTTCTCATGTCTTACTGCGGATGTCTCCATCATGCCAAATAGTCAGGTAGGTCATCTCTCAGCTTGTTTGTTTTCTAAGCCTGAAATATTTCATGTAAATGGCTAAAAAACAATTTTAAAAACAGTCATGTTACTGTGGAACTGATAGGCTTACTCTTTTTATCTGATTTTCTATTTTTTTGCAGTGTGTTGACAAACAATTCTTTGCAAAAAAACTGGTTGGGATAAGCTAGTCTACACGAAGAGCAGTTTATAATAACAATGACCACAAAAAAAAAAATATGCTAAAGTAAAAAAAACCCTGTCTCGAAAAACCAAAACCAAAACCAAAACAAAAACAGTGCCCAATTATGAAGTCTATGTAATTATATTAATTTTTAAGTTTTAAGACAAAAAAAAATTGGCATTGTTTGGTTTGAATTCTAGACTGAACAAATTAGGAAATACATATTAAATAGAAAACAGATTCAACTTTCTCACTGTTGGAAAAGAATGAGGAAAGCACTTATATTCAAAGAGGAAAAGTTGGGCCATCCACTTGCTCATTGAATCCAAAAGCACATATGTATTCATTTACAAATCTGTACTTTCTTCAGAAACTGCATGGCTACTAAATGGTCACAGGGAAACAGGGACTGTTAAGGGCAGGAAAGCTAGCTAAGCAGGTTCAATCAGTGGGCATGTAGTTTATTTAGGAACGTCCCTCAGTAAACAGAAATGCTTCCTCTGTACATACAGTGAAGAGTGATTGAAATGTGGTTTTCTTCAGGAGATGTCCACACACACACACACACACACACACACACACGCACACACACACGCAAAGACACACACACATGCATTACATGTGCACATACACAAACACATAAACATGCAAACAAGCACATACATACATAATACACATATACACATGCAGATACACATACAGATACACACACACACACACACACACCGCACAGGAGATAGATGGAGAGAGAGAGAGAGAGAGAGAGAGAGAGAGAGAGACAGAGAGAGACAGAGAGAGACAGAGACAGAGAGACAGAGTCAGAGAGACAGAGACAGAGACAGAAACAGACAGAGAGAGACAGAGAGACAGAGACAGAGTGAAAGAGACAGGGAGAAAACATATTCTCAGGAAATTTGATCAATATTAACCTAGACAAGGTATATTTTTAAAAACAAAGCTAAGCATTTTACTGGTTTCACTTAAGTCTTTGAAGTCATCAAGCTTTCTTTATTTTAACACAGTGAATGCTTTTGTGCTTTTCTTTCTTTCTTTTTTTAAGTTAAGGCGGATGATAGAGTTCTTTTTTTTTAATTAGGTATTTTTTTATTCACATATCATACAATATCTCCTTTCCCAGGTTCTCCTCCAAAAAAATAAAATAAAATAAAATACAAAAACAAAAACAAAAACAAATCCCTGTTTCCTGCCCTGACCTGGCCTGCAGGTCACGTTATTCGGGGGAATGAGGAGGGTCACAACCTGTGAATAAAGAATGGGCGAGAGAGACGACAGGACTCAAGGAAGCATTGCTTGTCAAGAGCCATTTACTTAGTGTAGCCGACCATATTTAAAGCAAAAATCTTGGAGGGGAGGGGGAGAGGAAGGAGGGAGATGGAAGTTTACAAGATCTTCTGGGGTTGAGCTCCAGTGTGACAGATGGGGAGCGGGTGGATGACAGGTGGAGAGGGGGTCGATTTCCGTGAATGTTCTTTTCCCAGGGCCAAGCCGGATCCTTGTGAGTCAGGCAGGATGTTAATCTCAGGGTTCACATCCTTGTGATTGTCAGGCAGGATGTTAATCTCTGGGTTCTCAATTAGCTGGGGCAGGATATTTATCTCAGGGCTCTCATGGTTCCTAACACTGCCCCCTTCTCCCTCCCCCTGTTCAACACCTCACCCTCTCCTGGTTCCTGGCCCTGGCATTCCCCTACACTGGGGCATAGAACCTTCACAGGATCAAAGGCCTCTCCTCCCATTGACTTGGCCATCCTCTGCTATACATATGCTGCTGGAACCATGAGTCCCACCATGTGTACTCTTTGGTTGGTGGTTTAGTCCCTGGGAGCTCTGACGGTACTAGTTCATATTGTTGTTCATCCTAAGGGGCTGCAAGCCCTTCAGCTCCTTGGGTCCTTTCTCTAGCTCCTTCATTAGGGACCCTGTACTCAGTTTAATGGATAGCTGTGAGCCTCTATTTCTGTATTAGTTGGGTACTGTCAGAGCCTCTCAGGAGACAGCTATATCAGGCTACAGTCAGCCAGCACTTGCTGGCATCCACAATAGTGTCTGGATTTGATGATTGAATATGGGAAGGATTCCCAGGTGGAGCACTCTCTGGATTGTCCTTCCTTCAGTCTCTACTCCATAGTTAGCCTCTACAACTCCTTCCATGGGTAATTTCTTCACCCTTTTAAGAAGGAACGAAGTATCCACACTTTGGTCTTCCTTTTTCTTGAGTTTCTTGTGGTTTGTGGATTGTACTTTGTGTATTCCTATCTTCTGGGCTAATATCCACATATCAGAGAATGCATGCTATGTGTGTTCTTTTGTGATTGAGTGATTCTTTATCACTCAAGATGATATTCTCCAGATCTATCCATTTCCCCAAGGATTTCCTTCATTGCTGGTGGGATTGCAAGCTGGTACAACCACTCTGGAAATCAGTTTGGTGGTTCCTCTGGAAATTGGACATAGTACTACCAGAGGACCCAGCTATACCACTCCTGGGCATATACCCAGAATATCTCCAACCTGTAATAAGGACACCTGCTCCACCATGTTCATAGCAGCCTTATTTATAGTAGCCAGAAACTGGAAACAACCCAGATGTCCCTCAACAGAGGAATGGATACAGAAAATATGGTACATCTACACAATGGAATACTACTCAGCATTAAAAACAATGAATTTATGAAGTTCTTGGGGAAATGGATGGATCAAATTTCCCTTTTTCCCCTTCTGGAACAGGGGTGTTTGCAATCCTTAATTGTTTGGTGAGTTGGAGTGAACTGTAAATCAAATGCAACAGCAGCAGCGTGGCCTTAGGGACTCTTTCAAATGACAATGTTGCTTTCTGCAGAGAATGACACATGAGTGTGTGTATGTGTGTGTGTGTGTGAGTGTGTGTGTGTGTGTCTGTCTGTCTTTATGTCTGTATGTCTGTCTGTTTTTAAGTCTTTAAATTCTAGCCTGAGACAACTTTCTTTAAATGATTTACCTAGGTGCATGGGATTCCTTTCATGCATCTATTATATATTTGACAATTGTGTTACTCATTTCACTATTTTCATGATTGTTTTTTTCTGTGAAAATTCAATACACATACACAAAATGTGTTAATCACATTCATCCCTGTTCTCTGCCTCTAGCTCCTATATTTTGCTGACAAAACTCACCTTAATAACTTACTTTTAATAATCCATTAAGTCCAACTAATGTTGCCTTTATGAATTTTCAACTTTGGCTTGGGCATCCATTCCCTCTCCCCTCCTTTATGGAGACTAAGCAGACCTGGTGCCTCTGTTTCTTCGGTTTTGCCTTTATATTTTTGTTATGTTGGAGAATTGTTGACTGTGCTTTCAATGATCTGTAGTCTTGAGTAAAGGCCTTTTGATTTTAATAACTGGATGACTTAAGAAACAAAAGAAATACAGGTAAAAACTCTTACAATTTAAGTTTAATCCTTTTTTATTAAAATAGAAATAGTTTACCCTATCTCAAGACAATCTTTTATAATTTTCTAATGTTCATTCAAATGTGGTTATATTTTATATAATCAGAAATAAAAGAATAGTTTACTTAATGACATTATTTTTAAAATGCACCAAGGAGTTATAGTAAAATATGTTGTTGACAAAATAAATTAATAAAAATGGAGAATTCTGCTCTAAAATGACTGATTGCTGAGCTTTCATTGAGCTTAAATTTAGACAAAGACATCTAGAGTACTCTTATAGCTCAAAATTACCTTGTTCAAATCTTTCCCATTAAAATCATATTTGCAAATCAAACAGACAAGCTTGCTGCCCACACAGCTGAGGAACTCTCTTCAAAACCTACCTATTGTTATGGTACAGCAGTTCTCTTCTTAAACCCAGCAGTGGGATTGTGAGTTTTCATGTGTATTTTCCTTGATAAGAAGGAATTCAGCTTTATGCTTCCCCAGAGTTAAAGGAGAAATTAGTAGGAAGATTAAATCACCCTATGTAAAAAAGGAGTTTGAAAATGGTATTTAAAATTCTATTCTACTCTGAAGCAGTCTGTCGCATTTGATTTGAACTTGTCATTGTAATCTCTGTTGTTTCCTTTAAATCTTAAAATGCCTAATAAATGTTGCAAAGGCTGTAACCAGCATATCCCATGGGAGATTCTACATTAGGCTGTACAATGGTTGTATAGATGCAATTATTTTATATCCCAGTCAAAATGGTAGTATGTGGAGTATTAGATTAATTTTTAAAATCATCACAAATTTTCATAAATATTTTACTAGAAAGTATAAAAAGCTCACCTAGGGTAAGAGGTAATATTGCTCACTAAATGCCCTTTGACTCATGTTAGTACTATTCACTCATGAACTATGTACCTCATATTCATATGTGCCTTTAAATTTTCAAAGCATTTATGCTTGATTTTGTTATGAATATGAGATCTTCCTTAAGATTTGTTATAAAGTAGATGTATAAATATTCTAGGAATGCCATCTGTCAGATCATCAAATAGATTTGGGGAGGAGATATCATGGTAGTAGAAAGGAAACATATTCAAGTGCAAGCTTACTTATGTGGAAATGGAATCAACGGTTAAGAGGGCAATAAAGAGACCACATTGTAGAAAGAATCCTTTATAAAAGTAGGGTGGAAAACATACTGATAAAGACAAACTTGGGTCAGAAAACTATGAATGTATGCCTAATATACTAATTAGGATGTGGACACACATACCAAGGAATATATACTAATCATCTACAGTGAGTGAATCAAAATCTAATATATATGTATATATCTAATACATATACATAATACATATATACATATATATTAATATATATGTATATATCTAATACATATATACATATATATTAGGTCATGTTTATTTTATGATTATCTTATAAAATAAATACAGATGGCCTCAGATTATGATAGTCCAATTTATTAGTTTTCATTTTGTATCATGTAAAAATGGTATATATTCAATAGCAAGCATACTTTGAATCATAAACCTGATTTGCTTTTGTAAAATTTGGCTATGTAGTAGGACAGTTTTTGTAGAACTTGGCTATGGAATCACATCATAGATTTCAGTATTCAGCCAGGTAGACATAAGTCTGTACATTAGGGTAAGCAACTAGCATTTGTTACTGTGTCAGTTGCTAGGCTTTGGTGTCCAGTGAGTCAGGTAAAATATATGAATATTTGACTAATGACTTTTTCAGCTTCTGATAGTTTGTGGAGCTCTAGCCCCATAGTAAGACAAGGAGCATCTGCATTGTGATAACCTATTAATGGACAAAACTTGAGTTGTGCTTAATATATCCAAAGACACTATGTTAATTAACATCTATGAAGTCAAACATTTGCCTAATTTGAGAATGTTGGTAGCAAAGCCAGATGAGAAATCTCCCTGTTTGATATTTACTTCAATAAATAAGCTTTATCCTAACAATAAAGACTGCTTCCCATGCTACAGTACAAAGTATAATGGACTTCATGGTGCATCATCCATTATATATAATAGAAGATACACATAAATTACATACAAAAGTCAATTATTACAGTAATCAACTTAGGGTATAGATTCCATGTTTTCTAATGTAGCTACTTTATGCCGAAGACATAAAGATGCACTGTTTTGTTGATCATTTTGTTGATCACTATTATACAATTTTTATTATAGAATCCCAGAGGAAAATCTTATATTCTACCAAGGCTGCATTGTTAATAAAGGAGTAGATGGAAGTTTAACAAAAGGATGTGTGTTGCTTAAGGTAACATAGCTATTGAATGGAGGATACAAAAATACAGAGGTGGAATATAATTCGAAGTAGAGTTAAATTAGAATGGGATCCACAGACCTTATTGAACAAGACTTGAACTTAGCATGTTAATACTGAGAATGATAGTGAAAACAAAAGCCAGGAGAATAGTCTTAAATAAGAAAAAAAAGGATGCAGGAAGACACAGATTTGACTTAAACAATCATACATCTTAACTATCATGTCCCTTTACTTTTCAGTACAAGATATAAGAGACAAAGGATTGTGAAGCTTTTAAGGAGAATTGCAGAGCTAATCAAGCAAGTCAGGAAAGAGGAAAATCACGGGAGGAATAGTTTTTAATTTTGATGAGTGTGAAAAAAGCAAGGAATAAAAGAATCATTTAAGACTGTATGTTCTCTATTAAGGAAAATATTGAGAACTGAAGAAATGAGTAGTTGTTAGATTTGCTCAAACATAGGATCCCAGAATTTTAATTTTAGTTGAAAATAAATCATGTTATGTCCTAAGATATCTTGATAGTTGATGATCTAATGATATAGTTCCATGTAATTCTCAAAAGAAATATATTAGAAAGAACAAAATATGTAATATATGTATATGTGTATATATGCATTTATATATGTACATTTACTTAAAACAAATAATATTAAATAAATAGTAAACATACATTAATATATATGTAATATTTTTCTAGAATTTATACACCAATTGTGTTAGAAAGTTTTCTGTCTCAGAAACAAAATATCTTACATAAAGGTCTTAAATTGCTATAGTTTCATTTCCATTATAGACTGAAAGTTATAATTCATTATGCTTTTGTTAGGTTTTATGGGTCTGTAACCACAAGGCCATCATTGTTGGATACCAACATAGAAGAGGATTGTTCACTTCATCGTCATCAGGCACTGCACAATTTTAAAGTAATATAGAGGGACTATTATGTCAATGCTTCATTCAAGGGCATGCTATTATGTGAGTTTCTTTGACTAGTCCTAGTTCCCTAAAGTTTTTCTCACTGGTTGTACTGTATGATGAAGACACAGCTTTCAACACATGATCCACTGGATAACATTCATGATGCATTTTTTCCAGGTTGCTGACTTTTCAAAAGTCACCATTGCTCCTTACATTTTTCTTTCATAGCTTTAAAATATGTTTGGAATTATTTCCAGAAATTTCTACCATGTAAATATCCTACTGTTTCTTTTGAGTAAGCAATTGAAGTCTTGATAACTCTATAAACCATTGGAGTCTATGTTTCTTTAAAAAAATGAATCCTGGTGAGGTGGTTGCATAGGCCTTTCATTTTGTTTAGTATATTTAATACCTTCTTTATAGTGCAGAATATTTTAAAGGACTTTTCATTAAAATGAAAATTTTCATTTTTCAATCAAAGGTGTAAACCTTTGATTGCAGTGATATGGTTGTTTGATTGAAAATGGCCTCCATGGGCTCATATGATTAAATGTTTAATGTCCAGAGAGTGGTGCTGTTGAGGAGTGGAAGGATAAGGAAGTTTGCCTTGTATATAGTATGTATTACAGAGGGTAAGCTTCAAGGTATTAAGGCTCACCCCAAGTCCAGTTCTCCCAGCCCCTCTCTTCCTCTCTCTTTCTCCCTGTTGCCTTAGGATCAAAAAGTAAAATTCTTAAGTAATGCTCAAGAAGCCTGCCTATCTTTTCCCCACAATAAAGATCCAGGACTAACCTTCTAAAATTGTAAGCAAGGCCCCAGGCTTCCTTTTATAAGATTTACCATGGCATAGTGTCCCTTCCTAGCAATAGAACAGTAACTAAGACAGAGGCTGGTACCAGGAATGGGGCCTTACTCTGAAAGGCCTGACTGCCATGCTATTGGTTACAGGAACATGGAAGACTTTGGAACCTAAGTTGAAAGTATCAAGCAGGGTTTAATTGTCCACAGAACAAAAAACAGTAGTGCTGCGAGCAATGTGGATTATGAGATTCCAACAAAAGTAGTTTCTGAAAGGAAAAATGTTAGCAACTGGCCTAGAAACCATTCTTTTAATATTTTGAAAAAAAATGTGGCTGCTTTTTAAATTTGTTCTAAGAATCTGACTGGGGCCAAATTGAAGAAAATTTGGATTAATATCTTTGGCAGTGGAAATCTTAAGAGAGCTTAGAAATCACTTTGCTGCCTGGATATTAGTCTTCATTTTTTTTTATTCTGAAAGTTTATTGATTTTTTTGGATGTACATATTCATAAATGTAGTACATATTGATAGGGTATTTTTTGTCATATTCTTTAAAATTTATAAAATATTATAACATTAAAAATGAGTATTATAAAAGTTGTTTGATATAAAACAACAATCAATTTAACAGTCTTATGTAGATGCTCGTCTACAGCAATAGTGAAAATACATTTTTCTCAATATAAATTTTAAATAAATCCAAACATATTAACTGTATACTTCAAAACAATATATCACTACTAGTATTTTCTTAAATGAACATAAACATATAAAGTCTTTTTGTTTGTTTTGTATTTAGTAGAGTTTAAAATCTTGGCTCTTACTGTGGTACAAGCCCAAAATAAGAACAATTTTTAGACATTGGGTTTCATCCTAATAAGGCTGTACTTCAATGACCCTCACATCACCAAAGGATTTTACCTTCTTCGTAGCTAAACTGAAAGTTGATAGTTCTGCTGCACCAAGAAATGAATTGTAGGCTCAGTTTTTGGATACAGATTTCCTGCTATGGTCAAAGCTATTTGACTTGAGTGAGTGACTTTATTCTCAGCCCACAGAGAACAGGTTACATTCATTTAAGAAATGGTGTGTGTATTAAGATGGTCTATCCATAAAGTCATTCACCAACTGTTTCAATGAACAATGGTTCTGCTTGGAGAGTGGCACAGACATTAGGTGAGGGTAAGAATTCAATTCATTAGCTATGATAATTTGGAAAAGCATTCATCTCAGAGAAAGAGTAACTTATAAAGACCTCTTCTTCAAACTTGATACAAGAGTTACAAATGTCAAGCAAAGCATTCAGTCTCACTTCGTTGTTCTCTTACAAGTCACCTCCCTAGTTAATCATCTATGTTTCTTTTGGGTATACAAATACTTTTGAAATATATAAGCTGTTCTGAAAACCAAGGTATAATGTAAAAACATGAAATAAACAATACTACTAATAGAGAGGCTGAGATAGGGGAAGCAAGATTTCAAGACCCTTATGTTGTATACAGCAAGACACTGTCACAAACAAACAAGCTGACGGTGTATATAGATTCTACAATGTTGGACCTATTTCTCCAGTTAACAAATTAGAGAGATCATTGGATGACAATCATCAAATTTCCAATTCCTCATATTATTGGATTTCAATCGATTAGGGTATGTTGGTAATATTAATTTTCAAATTAATATATTAAAAAAAGTAATGTCACTTCCTGCTGTTTTTGTTGTAAGAGATGGAATTAGGTTTGTGTGGATTTGTTGAAAGATTACCTTCTTGTTTCTTC